>NC_043004.1:47899444-47951944 GCF_006345805.1 Octopus sinensis | reverse complement strand
ATTTCGCCTGGCATGCTAACGATTCTACCACCATCATTGCTCTAAGCGACATTAACATCCAGTTTAGAATTCACCAAAAGGCGAGAATTTCGTGTCTTACTCCTCTATGCAAACCAGACACGGAACATATACCCTACATTGCAACAGTTACTCTACAGTTTCTTCAACAGTCCCTGCTATAATTAATATTATATCAGAACAAGTCAAAGAAGGAAAAGATACCATAAGCTTCAAACAATATCACGAAAAATTTCTTCAAGGGATAATAAACCATTTATATCGCGATACATCTTACTGAACAACAACTCACTGCCTTAATGGGCTATGGCACAAAACTCGACTTTAAAATGACTAGATGAATTCAATCAATTGGTTCTTTTAAGTCAGTCGGGTTCTGGACCAACCTTGGCCATCTACATTATATACAGTATATGTATGTATATGTGTGTGTGTGTATATATATGTATATGGATGGCACATACACACACTCACACATACATATTATGCAAATATTGTATATATATATTGTATAAGTTATATATATAGGGTAAAGAATTATTAATTTAATAATTAACAAATTTTACCCAGTAGCTTCGGTATGGAAAAAAACCCATTATCGGTAAAAACTTATACAAAAAGATTTTTATAATTATAAACATAAGGGTTTAGCAATAAGTTAGAAGAATTAGCTGTTCTGACTGCTATTTATAAATTTTCGGTATGTGGTGAAGCAACTTGTTGCTAAACACTTAATTATGTTTGTGTGTATATATATATATATATTATATATATATATATATATATATATATATATATATATATAATGTATAATGCATAATTTCTACATATTAGAAATTACTGGACGTTGGTCATATTTCTGTCCTAGTTTTCAAACAGGGCATCAAAGCGCTGGCAGTAAATAACCGACCGATCTCATTAACCTCTCATATCATCAAATTATTTGAGAGCGTGATGAGATCTCGAGTAATTTACTTCCTAGTAAGTAACTGCCTACTTATTCCTAACCAGTGTGGCTTTCGCAGTGACAGGGACTGCCTAACACGGACCCTGCAACACTTTAATGGTACACCAAAGTCTCTTGGAGAGGGTTGCAAGGCAGAATTCCTCCACCTGGATATCAGCAAGGCCTTCGACATGGTTGACAACAATATCTTGTTCAATAAACTATCGAACAATGGATTCCGATGGAATGACAAAAATTTATTTTTGGTCACTGAATTGAGGAAGGGAGTCAGGTATCTTCAAGTTGGAGATCTGACCAGAATATTTACAACTAAAATCTTTCAAGCATTTGGTGACGGTGTTAAATGGCATGGCAAATTAAATTTACCACCTAAATGGGCTACATCAAGATTTGAACACAGAACGCAGC
Organism: Octopus sinensis; assembly: GCF_006345805.1. Taxonomy (NCBI): domain Eukaryota; kingdom Metazoa; phylum Mollusca; class Cephalopoda; order Octopoda; family Octopodidae; genus Octopus; species Octopus sinensis. The sequence continues at coordinate 47,950,551 of NC_043004.1, read as the reverse complement.
AGCTGATGCTTTCTTTATTGAACACAGGATAGAAGGCAATTTGACCTTGGGAAGCCCTTGACCTCAGAATTGAAGCAACTGAAATATATACCGGAAGGTATTTCGATCGACGCTCTAACGTATCCGCCAAGTCACCGCCTACAGTTTAGTAAGTGAGAAAGAGGGCGATAGGAGAGTAAGGTAAAAACGGTAAGGGTAAAATAAGGTAAAAACGACATCAAGTTTAATGAAGAAAGAGAAAGGAGGAAAAGGTAACAAAGACATGCCAGTGAAAGGTACAGCTAAAAATTGATGGCGTTGGTGGTGCAGGGAAAGTGAGGAGTGGCTTAGATTGGAATTCTTGTTTTGATTCGATGATGCATTTCCAAATAAGGAAGTGGTGGTTGGTGGGGGGTTAAAGGAGTGTAAAGTCATGCAAACGATTTGCTGACAATACAATAAAATTATGCTTACAAAAATAAAAATGAATCCTTGTACGAGAAAAAGTCTAATGAATTGATAAAAATAGAAAGTTATTTTATACAGAATTATTATTGTAAGAGCAGCAACAGCAGCAGTAGTAACAACAACAACAATATAAAATAATGCTATTATTATCATATCCTACTATTATTGAATACTGTCAAGTATTACAGTTGAAATAATGATATATCTGTAAATCGAAAGGAGAATTAGATAGATTAATGCGTATAGTAGAAGTTGATGGTAGATATGGGACACACTTTAAGTGTACACAATCTATTGGAATATCAACTAGATACATCAATGAGCGAGATTAACTTCTGTATGGATTCATATATATAACTGCACACACATACCCATACATACATACATACATACATACATACATGGTTTTACTTCATTGGTCCTTTCAACTAACGGCCTTTTTTCTTTTTCATGACGATTGCATGCAATGAAAAAATTGCGGTATAAAAACATCATCTTATTATAAAGAATCGAAAAGAACCTTAAATCGAAAATAACTTATAAAGAAGGGCAGAACCTAAATACTCAGGGTAAATAATTATCTGTGAAATATTAATGAATTAACACATTAAAAGTTATATCCGTTTAAAAAGTTTCACGTTGGATTACATGTACATTTAGCAGTATATACACATACGAAACAATCTATAATATACATATATACACTAAACATACAGTCGCATGTACATACTATATATATATACAGACATATAGGCGGCGAGCTGGCAGAACCGTTAGCATGCCGGGCGAAATGCGTAACCGTATTTCGTCTGCCGTTACGTTGTGAGTTCAAATTCCGCCGAGGTCGACTTTGCCTTTCATCCTTTCGAGGTCGATAAATTAAGTACCAGTTACGCACTGGGGTCGATGTAATCCACTTAATTCGTTTGTCTGTCCTTGTTTGTCCCGTCTATGTTTAGCCCCTTGTGGGTAATAAAGAAACATATATATATACAGACATATGTAGGTAAGACATAAATATATATACAAATGCTTATATATGTATGTACGGACACACACGCACGCGCACAAAACCTACTCGCGTATGGTTATACAGGCTAGTTGTTACAGGTGTCTGTATGTTTAGTGTATATATGTATATTATTGATGGTTCTGTATGTGTATATACTGCTAAATGTATACGTAATCTAAAGTGAAAAAATTTTAAACGGATATAGCTTTTAATGTGTTAATTGATTAATATTTTACAGATAATTGTTTACCATGGGTATTCAGGCTCTACCCTCTTTTATAAGCTATTTTCGCTTTAAGGTTTTCTTCAATTTTTCATAAAAAGATGTTTTATACCGCAATTTGTTCATTGCATGCAACCATCATGAAAAAGACAGGTTGTTGAAATGACCAATGAAACAAAACCACTTTCAAATGTGTATCTATTAAACTAATTGTATATTTTTGCTTATAACCTAGCTTTTGTTCCATTCTAAACAAAATTGCCCGACGAATGGGAACGTGAAACTCTGAGTAACAGTTTTTGTGATATTTTTTGCTGCTTTTTGATATGCAATGAGTCGAAACAGGGGCAGTTGAAGAAGGGGAATGTTCCCTCTGTTGTTTGTCGTGTACTCTGTTTTTTCGTGGTTAAAAAAGTCCGTTTCCTTGTTTTGTTTCTATGTTTTCGTTTCTCGTTGTGTTCTACGTTTATTTGTGGTGTCCTGTACTCATATATATATGTATATATACATATGGATGTAGGTATATACATATATGTATGTATGCATATGTTTTATTTATTAAATTGTTATTATATATATATATATATGTAAGTATGTGTGTATGACTGTATGTATGCATTATGTATGTATGAATGTAAAGTCACATGAAAAATAAAAACAGGAAAAGGCATTAAAAGTCAATCAGACGTACACAGTGATTATATTAGACTGACGCTCAGCGAAAGCTTTAGATGGAAAAATTAGAGTGGAAATGACATTTCGTGCATGACTCTTCGTCGGAAAGGGGAAAATGTCCTGAGTGGAGGACAATTGGTGCACTTGGCACAGGATCAAATTTACAAGCTAAGAGGCTGAACGATATCAAAACTTAGTCTCGCATTACTAGTCAACAGTAAAGTGTTATCCAGCATTCTGAAAAGATCGTAAGAAAGGTATTGGAGATTTGAGGAAATTCGTCACCAAACCTCAAGACAACATACCTGCCACTTAATAATAATAATGGTAATAATAATAATAATAATAATAAATAATAATAATAATAATAATAATAATGATAATAATAATAATAATAATAATAATAATAATAATAATAATAATAATAATAATAATAATGATAATAATAATAATAATAATAATAATAATAATAATAATAATAATAATAATAATAATAATAATTTACTTTATTGCCCACAAGGAGCTAAACACAGAGGGAACAAACAAGGACATATTACATCGACCCCAGTGGCTCTCATGATTTCTCATCTTAATTAATTGGAAGTATTATCATGGACATTGTTTTGTCTTGGTATAAAAAAAGGGCTACAGCAAATATTCTGTTCAATACCATAGATTTGCTAGTCAGTTGTTTAACCTTAACCAGTTGAGCATGTCTCTTAGTGGTGACGATGTGTGAATCCCTGTGGGAGCATCATAGCCATGTGTTGAAAGGAATTCTTTGGAGTTTGGGTAATTCACCTTTGGTAACATGGGTCTTTCGTTCAACATCGTTAAAAGACCATTATTCAGGGACCTTTTGATCGGGTGGGCTACACGACATGGAGAAAATTCTAACTGGGCCCCACCTGCATGAGATCATGATTTTGCGCACTTATGGTTGTGATGCATGCGCCTGGTAAACTCTTAGTAGAAGGGTAGTCATGATGGGTATATTGAGCTTAGTATATTTTACCCGTGTCACTTTGATGACATGCACTGCTCTCTCACTCAATACCACCACCACCACACTACTACTACTACTACTACTACTACTACTACTACTAATAATAATAATAATAAGAATAAGAATGAGAAGGAGTGTAATAAAATACAGGAAAAAAAGATTCGTAGACTAATATATGTAGGTGTTCCCACTGATAAAAATATATCTGTAAAGGAATGTGACAAATGAAGTAAATACAAGGGCCTGGAAATTGAAATACAAAAGATGTGGAATCTTCAAACCAGAATTGTTCCTGTTATTGTAAGTGCCCTAGATATGATAGAAAATGTATGTTAGAAACATCTAGATAACATCCCAGGAGAACCATGTCTCATAGAAATCCGAAAGATTGTGCTGACATGTACTGCCCACATCCTTAGAAAAATCCTACCCACTTATATGTTTGTGATATATTATGTGAAGATATTTCGCTACTGCTCCTGCCACTTCCCCTCTCCCAAGCCTTCACTCATACTATAACACCACTTATACTTCACTCGCCCCAGAACTCTAGGTGTGTCTCGGTAAGTGATTGTAACAAACAAGCAGATAAAAACTACTACTACTACTACTACTACTACTACTACTACTACTCTACTACTACTACTACTACTGCTGCTGCTACTACTACTGCTGCTGCTGCTGCTGCTACTACTACTACTACTACTACTACTACTACTACTACTACTACTACTACTAATCCTTTCAACTATAAGCACAAAGCCTGTAATTTTAGGGGAGGAGTGTAGTCGATTATATCAACCCCAGTGCCTAACTGGTACTTATTTCATTGACACCGAAAGGATGAAAGGCACAGTCAACCTAATAATGATAATAATAATAATAATAATATAATAATAATAATAATAATAATAATAATAATGGTTTTTCTTGTAGGCACATGACCGCGAAATCTAAATTACGGATGTGTAAGTTATTTCTTGACCACAGAATGACGGAAAGGAAAGTTGACTTGGTTTAATTTGACTACAAGATGTAGAAGAACGAAACTAAATAATAATTCATTTTTCTTCAAACAACAACTACCACACCCCCTCCTGCTGCTGCTACTGCTGCTCTACCACCTCCTCCTCCTCTTCTTCTTCTTCTACTTCCCATTCCTCCCCCCTCCTCAATACCAGTTGTAATATTACCTAACTAAAACCATACAAGGTAAACCTATGGTAATACCCATACGGAATGAAAGGCAAAATTCAACCTCAATGGAGAGTGAAATAAATATTAAGAGACATTCAATTCTGTGCTAACACTCGACCACTATATAATAATTTCTCCTATGGATAGATATAAGAAAAAAACCATACATAATGGCGAGAGAGGGCTGCAGTTCAATAAATCTATAGTAGTACTTGACTAGCAGTTACTTTATCAACCTTGGAAGGATGAAAGGCAATATTTAAATTCGGCGGGACTTGAATTCAGAACTCAGCACGTAAAGGGATAGAACGAAATCCCGTAAGGCATGTTGTCCGACGCTAAACCGAATCTGCCAATCCATTATTATTTTCGACAATAATAACAATAGACGTAGCAATAAAACTACAAAGGCTTTTCAACCAATAAAATCAAGGTGAAATAGTAAAAAATAAAAAAAAAAACAAAAAAACTTTCGAATGCTTAGTTGTTATGTGTTTGTTAGAACATGATTAAAGTGGTTAAATCGACATAGAGCTTAACTGAGAGAGACAGAGAGACTGGGTTGGAGATGGATAGAGAGAGAGAGAGAGGATCAGAGAGACGATGAGAGAAACGGTGGGAGAGAAAAAGCGAGAGATGGTGCGTTGAGTAGATATGCGTGAGAATTGTGTGTGTGTGTATATGAGTGAGTGAATGTGGATGTGTATATGAGCGTGTGAGAGAGAGAGAGAATGAGAGAAAGAGAGAGAGAGAGAGGAGAGAGAGAGAGAGAGAGAGAGAGAGAGAGAGAGAGAGAGAGAGAGAAAGAGAGAAGTTTGGTGGGGATGAAGATAACAGTCGTTTTTGACAGTTTATATGACCGGATTAGTCAGAGGTTTTAATATGGTTTGGACAACAACTGATTGAGTGAAATTCAATGAAATAATAATAACATAACTGTTTGATTTATATTTTATCTTCCATTAAAAAAAAAATGAAAGATAAAATGGCTGAAAAGATGTTAGCTGTTGTTTTTCTTCTTTTTAGATTATGAAGCGATTATACAACTAAAGCTGTATTACACCATCGACTGTGTGTTTTTCCTTTGTGATATTGTTCCTTAGTTCTCGTCCAATGCTGTTGTTGCTTGCTTTTTATTGTTGCATTTATATATTTTTCTCTATATTTTCTGTTTTTGCTTTTATCTATGTATTTATTCGTTTGTTTATTTATTTCCCGATTCACCCACCACCCCGCTCCTCGCCTCACTCTCCCCCCCCCCTCTCTCTCTCCACTTCACTCATATTCCCTCCCCATTTTACAAACTCCACCACTTCAGCCAAAGCCTGTATTAAAATCTCTTTCATCTTTTCACAGCAGCTATATTTTTCCTCAGCAAGCTATCAAATCGTTTCGAATGTTTGCTCTCTCTGCATTTTAGAGGTCACTTCATTGTTTATCATTGTTACCAAGGAAGGCATGCATTCATTGCCTGGTGTGAAGTTTTTTTTATATATTTTATAAAATCTTATCTGATAATTCTATAAGTGAAAGAATTTTTGCTAGAAAATCTGATAGGATAATAGTATATGGGGCGAAATGTCGATGTTTCAAATCTCAAAACCAAAGCCATTTTGTATTCAGAGCCATTATATTTAACAGTCGATGGAGCTATCACTCTAGTATCGAATCTGGATCTTTTCGGTTTGAACGGCAGTTTTTAACATAATTTCTAGGTAACTAAAATATTTTAAACTTCGTATACTGGTAGAATGTGTTTATAAAACATCTTTTTCTCTTGGGTAATATTACAAAATTCTATAGTTTATAAGATATTTGGTCTTTAATTTCTTGCATTTCGGCAATTTCAACCTATCAATGACCGTCTATTGAGGTCAAAACACTCTGTGCCATATGAATATGTCCCTCGTTTAAGAAACAGATTGGGTTTATTTGTGAAGAAAAAAATATACCCTTCCCCCTACCCCTACCCCTAACCCTAACCCTAACTAATCCTAACCCTAAAACAGATTGAAATGCAATAGATCGATACCAGGGTCATAATTATGGGTGACAATTTCATATGACACCTCTAGAAAAAACTGCCGTTCAAACCGAAAAGATCCTCGAATCTTTATCCTTCACATGAAACTTCCATTGTGACAATGCCGACTTCTTTTTGGGAATATTATATACAAGACTAATTTTTATAGAATATCTATGCATTTTTATTAATGCTGAGTGAATTCCAAGGATATTTGGTCGGCATTTTAAGATAGGGCAAGTGACTAAGAGAACATTTAACAGCGTCAGACGTGAAATGCAAGAATGAACGGACACGTAGGAGCTTATTTAGCATTTGTATTAAATAATTTTTTTATTAATGCAGGTTCAATTCAAAGAAAATTTGGTTGGCATTTCAAGACAGTGACTAAGAGAACAATTTATAGTATCAGACGTGAAGTGCAAGAACGTAGGAAGTCGTAAGGCCGCGTTCAGCATCTGTAGTAAAGTAATCGGAATCGTTAAACTTAGAAATGCATAAGTATTTCATTGAATTATACCTTTGGTGTTGAAGCCTGAATTGTTTTTTTTTTGTTTTCCATAAGTAATTTTAAAATTTCTTGATCGGGTGGTTTTCGAATTTTCAGTTCCGGTAAATTGCTTTCGTATCAAACTTCGAAGATGAAGTTTTCTCCACTACAGATCTAGAAAGTATTTCATAGGTTCGGTTCACTTTGTCAACATGGTGATATACAAGAAACACATACGTCTACATGTCTCACTGTTTTCCCTGTTTAACACCACCACCTGGCACTTTGCATAACTTCAGAAGATTCCTCTTTCTTCCAAGTATTTGAGATAAGTCTTCGTTCAGAGGATAGCTTCACCCTTCTCTTCCTTCCATTACCCAAGAAAGCTCTGTAAAAATTCATGGATACTGCCTTCCATCTTGACTATAAAATAAAAACAAAAATAAGGTGATAGAACTGAAAGTAGTGTGCAAATAAAGAATGTCTCATTAGCTTAGAGTTAACTCTTTCACGTGGATATAGATTGGAGAAGGATGTTAGTTAGATGCATAAAACATTATTGCAATAATGTTTGATCTAATACATTGACGGTAACCTCAAAACTGGTTGTATGGCTTCAGCAGCACGAGGAAAAATAAGAGGAATGAAGTAGAATAATTAGCAACAACAGTAAAACTATTATGTTAATAGCAATAACAACAATAAAGGTGGTGCGTAACCGGTACTTAATTAATCGACCCCGAAAGAATGAAAAGCAAAGCTGACAACGGCGGAATTTGAACTCAGAATGTAAATGACAGACGAAATACCTATTCCTTTACTACCCACAAGGGGTTAAACACAGAGGGGACGAACAAGGACAGACAAACGGATTAAGTCGATTATATCGACCCCAGTGCGTAACTGGTACTTATTTAATCGACCCCGAAAGGATGAAAGGCAAAGTCGACCTCGGCGGAATTTGAACTCAGAACGTAGCGGCAGACGAAATACCGCTAATAAATTCTCACTGCGTGCTAACGTTTCTTAATATTTTTATTATCCAAAAGGACATATATAGAAGGGACTGCGCATTGAAATCGAATGATTTTACATGAAATGCAATTGGGGTCCTTTTAAAAATTCTAAATACATTATTGTATATAGTACGGATGATGATAGGACACAATACGACATAACACATGGAGTGGAGGCTGGTTTATAACGGACCCCACGAACCCCGTCTTACCACTGACCTGGGTTTTCAAACCATATCGCATTCACGCGGAGTCTTTCATGCCCAACATTCGTGCGACATTCCTCCATCTTTTTCCAAACATGTCTTCAGTCAAACATCTCCTCTCCAGCCTTAACTATCTTTTTTAGGTGGAAAATGAAAAAATTCAACAGATCAGGACCAGAAATGAAGGTGCCTGACGTTATTCCTTTCATTCTTGCCCCCATATAGGCCCTCTCGCAGTTGCTACTACAGAGAGAAAACAATTCTTACCTTCTTTCGTTAAGAAATCCGGTGGGTTAATTTTCACTATAGATTCAGTCGACAGCTGTACGCTTCCTCTACATGACATCAGTTGTTCGGCATAAACCCACATGTCAGACACTTCTGGGCACTGAACAATAGCGTGCGGGACGGCTTCCTTGTCCCGCCCACATCTTGGACAGATCACAGTGTCTCGGACACAGTTCCATGAGAGTTTATCCCGGACAGGTAAGGCCCCGCGGTAAGACTGCCATGCCAAAGACTTCTGAAAATTAACCAGGGTCTTCAGACCGAATGTACATTGGAACAGATTGGCCAGCTAATTATCGTCAAAATCTAGGTTCTCCCCCAATGTATCATCGCATTCTGCCTGTACAAACCCTCTATAAAAGACAGCGGTCAAACCACTACCACAGACATTGCCCGAGCGACGGAAAAGCGACGGAAAAGCAGGAGTGCCTTGCGACACTCCGTATACCATGTACCTAACTTCGCTCTACGATTAAACCAGGTTTCCCGTCCATCGAAACTAGTGAACCTGGGAAACATCTGCTTCGCTAGCGAAGATCACACCCGTTCACCATCCAGGTGCCCCAGCCTCAGCACATGTCTGCGCATCAATAGTCAAGGCATCCCTAGCCCACCCTTTAACGGTTGTTGACAGCAAATAGAGTATCTCACAAGCGGTCTCGAGCCCTGCTACAAGAAGTGGAAGATCTGCCTTTCCGGCTTGATCGATCACGAATCAGGACAAGGCACGACGGTTAGGCGGTATGTGATGACCGATGCGATAAACACATTGGCCACCTCCGCCCTCCCTTTCATGGATAGTCACCGCCAAGACCAGATCTTGGCAATGTGGGTCCCCATGCTCGATACCTCAGCCAAATTCTTCTCTATTTGGAGGTCTGGTCCGAACAAAACCTTAGCAACTTAATCGACCCACCGTCCAATGTCCCGCGATGCTGTCAGGAGGTATCGATTTGCCTCTCCGGGTGCCGAGCTGCATGCCGATTGATTTTTCACGATTAACTTTTGCTCCTGCCATCGTTTCGTATTCATCAATAGCCTTGCCAACTCTTTGAAGGTGAGCCATTTTGGCCACGATGATGGTGGTATCCGCGTAGGCTGAAACCGACAACTCACAACCTGGCTGTCTTGGAATGCTGCTCAGCTTTCTCAGCAATGGTTCAAGAGCAGGGAAAGCGGACATCCTTAACGAACCGAGCATTTGATGTGAACGGCTTAGAAAAAAGCCTGATGGGCCTAAAATTATCAACGATATCCTCTTATTCAAGCCCTTTCTGACGAGCGTCACCACTCCCTGGCGTACAGATCTGGGGATGAGCCCATTCTGTTGCTAATTCGCGTAGACAAACGCCAATAGATGTCCAAACAAGTCCGGCATACTCTTATATAACTTGTAGGGTAGACCACCCAGCACTGGCACCTTACCCGCGCCACAGTTCGGTCTTTTTGTTTTGTTCTAATTTATTTTGTTCTTTCTTCTTCTTCTTCTTCTTCTTCTTCTTCTTCTTCTTCTTCTTCTTCTTCTTCTTCTTCTTCTTTTCTTCTCCTTGCGGGTGGGACAGTTTTCCTGAATGTGGCCTTTTTCACCAAATTCGTAGCATCTGGCTTTCCTACCCTCCACCACTACCCGCAAGGTGGTTTCTTCTCCGATGTGGATGTTCTCAGCAATTTCTTCTAACGTCTAAGGGTGGGGGTGGGGTGGTGGGCGCTTGGATTATGATCTTTAGCCCTTGGCTCCGACAGTTCTGTTGTATTCTGGAAGCTTCAATCATCTTGATTTTATCCTCAAGCCCCATTAGAAAGGCTGAGATAATCCAGATGACATTTATTTCTGGTGGGATTTCCTCAATAACTATTTCGGATGTTCTCCTACCCATATAAGTTGGTAATAAAATGACTTCATTGGTTTTTATCGGTTGGAGCGAGTGTTTTTTAGCATTTTCCTCAATTTTGAAGTACACCACTATTGTGGCGTATCTTCTCCCTCTAGTAAAGAACTCGATGTCTTGCCAGATGAGTTGTAGACACTTCTTAATTTGTTCTTTGGATGCCTTGTCTATTTTCTTGTCTTTTATTATCATTGTCTTATATGTTATTACTTTCCTCTTTGTTTCTTCGATGAGTTCGTTAGGGAGGCTCTAACATCAAAACCTTCCCTTTCGAACATACCTCTGTGTTGCTGCTGTGAATCTAGCTCTATGTTCAATTAACTTTTTCTCACACTTTTTCTCACTTCTTTTGGTTGTCTTCTGTTGGGTTTACTTTTCCGTTATTCATTCTATCGTTTTCAGCGTTTATTTTTCCTTCTTGGTTCCTTTTTCCGTTTACTGCATTTATGTGGCTTTCGTTCACGTTTTCGTTCATTTTGTCTTGTTTTACAGTTGCTCTTTGGTTAGCTTTGTCAGGGCTAGAAGACTTGTCCTCCGAATTCATTTTCATAAAAATAAATATTTTCCGAAATATCTTTTTCAAAAATTATTTCCATAATTATTTTCCCCTCCGTAAGGAGGGGAACAACAGTCCACTACATCTGTTTTAAACAGAACGTCGAACAATAACAAAAATTCAAAATTTAAAAATAGATGGCAATAATAATAATAAATAATAATAACAATTAGTAACCAAATTCTCGCAAAGACAAATTAACCGCAACGTGCTAACGTTTCTGCCAGCTCGCCGCCCTCAGCAACAAAAATATTAACAACAAAAATAACTATGCAATGTTAGCAACAACTGCTGCAGCTACTATATTAGCAACTAAGGTTCTCTTCGGTTTGAACGGCAGTTATTTCTAGCGGTGTCATGAAATTGTCACCCAAAATTATGACCCTAGTATCGATCTATTGCATTTCAATCTGCTTTAGGGTTAGGGTTAGTTAGGGTTAGGGGTAAGGGGAAGGGTATCTTTTTTTCTTCACAAATGTAAATAAACACAATCTGTTTCTTAAACGAGGGACATATTCATACGGCATAGAATGTTTTTTACCTCAATAGACGTCAGTGATTGGTTGAAATTTCAGAAATTGAAGAAGAAAAACGACAAATATCTTACAAACCATAGAATTTTCTCAATAAAGCCAAGAGAAAAAGATGTTTTATAAACACATTCTACCAGTATACGAAGTTTAAAATTTTTTTAGTTACCTAGAAATTATGTTAAAAACTGCCGTTCAAACCGAAAAGATCCGCAACTAAATCATTGACTGCATTAACAGCAGTAACCATAACACTGGTAAAATAAACAAACTTAAAAATTAACAACTTATTCACAAAACGCTATTAGAAATCACAGTAATAAATAACGACGTGACTTCTATGTCGTTGCTTAATCTTATAGGAATAGTAGCGAAATTCTCTCGAAATTGCTCTCGACGGCTATAAAAAGAAAGGATAATACATTCATAGATGTCTTCAAAATGAAGAGGAGCCTACACAAAATAGACACAAGAAGCAGAGGACTGCTACACCAGAGCTAGCCTAGGTCTAGAAGTAAGAACAACAATGACCGTAACTTATATATTTTAATATAAATAACGGAAAAGACGGCGAGCTGGCAGGATCGTTAACATGCCGGACGAAATAAAATAAGTCGATAAAATAAGTAAGAGTTGAGCACTGGGGTCGATGTAATCGATTTCTTCTCCGTCCGCGAGCTTCCTGAACTTAGTCCAAAATTTGAAACTAATATAGATAATTCAAACAGACCTTTACGACTAAGGAAGCAGGGAAATAGGAACGGCTGCAAAGAGAAAAATATGCTGGGGGCGGGGACAAAACCTAGCAATGAAAGTGATAGAATAATTGTAGCAGAAAAAAAATAATAACACCAAAGAAAAAAGAAACAAAGGATCTTTTCGGTTTGAACGGCAGTTTTTAACATAATTTCTAGGTAAATAAAAAATTTTAAACTTCGCATACTGGTAGAATGTTTTTATAAAACATCTTTTTCTCTTGGCTTTATGGAGAAAATTCTATAGTTTGTAACATATTTGTTGTTTGTTTCTTCAATTTCTGCAATTTCAACCAATCAATTACGTCCATTGAGGTAAAAAAACATTCTGTGCCGTGTGAATATGTCCCTCGTTTAAGAAACAGATTGGGTTTATTTACATTTGTGAAGAAAAAAAGATACCTTTCCCCCCACCCTTAACCGTAACCCTAACTAACCCTAACCCTAAAAGAGATTGAAATGCAATAGATCGATACTAGGGTCATAATTATGGGTGACAATTTCATATGACACCGCTAGAAAAAACTGCCGTTCAAACCGAAAAGATCCGAAACAAAACAAATTAATCGAATTTAAACATGTATGTCCTGTTATAATAAACTATACTGCGGTAAGTATCATGACAGAAACTCAGATATTGACTTTTGGTACACTCTTGTTTATATCACTAGCGGAGAGATAAATACCTATTTCTTTATTACCCACAAGGGGCTAAACACAGAGGGGACAAACAAGGACAGACATAGGTATTAAGTCGATTACATCGACCCCAGTGCGTAACTGGTACTTAATTTATCGACCCCGAAAGGATGAAAGGCAAAGTCGACATCGGCGGAATTTGAACTCACAACGTAACTCAGACGATATACCGCGCCGAATACACCAGATCACGTGATTTCAACCTTCCTTGGTCTTGTATAGATGGACTCTTGACCGCTAGAAATAGCGGCGATTCATCTCCCCGCCAGCGATATAAAGAATAACAGTGCCAGAAATGGCGTTAGTGTCGCAATTAGCCAGTAAGCTTGTTAAGAACTGTTCATGAGCGACAGATGAAGAATTAACATCGAGGTGTAACGTTTATCCCTGATTAAAATTTGATGTATTAGAACAAACTGAACTGCAGTAGTTATTATCACGAGAGAAACTCTTATACGTGCTTTTGGTGCATAATGCACTATTGTTTATATCGTTAGCGCGGAAATAGATCCCTTCCATCTTCAGCCCCGAGACCATAAACAGAAGAAATAAAAAAATACGTAACTTAACCTATGACCCCGTTTAATACCACATGGTACATGGGGTATCTTTAACAGAGATCATTCTGTTGTAAACCTCCGTGCTAGGTTTGCCGGTTGAGGATACCCGCTTGGTTCCCTGCTGTCAGTCTCAAAGGACCTCTAGCAGGTTATGTGCATTGGCTCTCACTCCAGATAAACCAAAAAAGATAAAATGTTATCGTTTTCGTTGTTGAAGCCTCAATCCCCAAACCTTTCAGATTCTAACAAGTAGAAAGAACAAAACTATTAAAAAAGCAACAACTGGGACTGGAAACAATAACAGTAAAAACATCAATAATAATAGAAAAAAAACCCAATTGAGTAACAGCACTAACAGTAGGCGCAGGAGTGGCTGCTTACCAACCACACGGTTCCGGGTTCAGTCCCACTGCGTGGCACCTTGGGCAAGTGTCTTCTACTATAGCCTCGGGCCGACCAAAGCCTTGTGAGTGGATTTGGTAGACGGAAACTGAAAGAAGCCTGTCGTATATATATATATATATATATATATATATTATATATATATATATATATATATATATATTATATATATATGTGTGTGTGTGTGTGTTTGTGTGTCTGTGTTTGTCCCCTCAACATCGCTTGACAACCGATGCTGGTATGTTTACGTCCCCGTTACTTAGCAGTTCGGCAAAAAAGACCGATAGAATAAGTACTAGGCTTACAAAGAATAAGTCCTGGGGTCGATTTGCTCGATCGACTAAAAAAGGCCGTGCTCCAGCACGACCGCAGTCAAATGATTGAAACAAGTCAAAGAGTAAAGAGAGTAGAAAGGGAATTCTACGTGGTCTGAGAATTTGCTAGAAACAGCAGTAAAAATTTCCCTCAAATTAGAGTCTGTAGTCATAAAGGAGAGAAGACGTGTATATGATGCTGTTCTGGTTATGTTATACTTTAAGCAAATGCGGCGGGAGAGTCACAGTTGGAACACCTCTGATCAATGGTCTGCTTGATCGGAGTTGACTTGGGGACTGAACAGCTACAATGCCAAAAACATCATCATGAACAACAACAACAAAACAAAATGGTAATGTAGAAATTGCAGGGATGGAAGTAACATAACAAATAAAATAATTCATTGTAACAAGACAAACTATTAAAGTGCAAAAAAGCCAAAAAACAACAAGAATTTTTGAATCAGCGGCAACAATAAAAACAGAGAAAAATAAAATACGTCAAGAACAGTGAAAGTGAAAGTTAAAAAAAAAAACAAAACAAAACAAAACCAAAGCGACAACAACAAAAGCAACAACAGCAACAATCTCTGCAAAATCAACATTTAAAATAAGATTAACAAGCTCAGGAGCAATTTTAGAGAGAGTTGTAATTACAATAGAACCAGCATCATCGTAAAATTCGACAACAGCGACACCACAATAAACAACAACAACAACAACACAATAAACAACAACAACAAAACAAAATGGTAATGTAGAAATTGCAGGGATGGAAGTAACATAACAAATAAAATAATTCATTGTAACAAGACAAACTATTAAAGTGCAAAAAAGCCAAAAAACAACAAGAATTTTTGAATCAGCGGCAACAATAAAAACAGAGAAAAATAAAATACGTCAAGAACAGTGAAAGTGAAAGTTAAAAAAAAAAACAAAACAAAACAAAACCAAAGCGACAACAACAAAAGCAACAACAGCAACAATCTCTGCAAAATCAACATTTAAAATAAGATTAACAAGCTCAGGAGCAATTTTAGAGAGAGTTGTAATTACAATAGAACCAGCATCATCGTAAAATTCGACAACAGCGACACCACAATAAACAACAACAACAACAACACAATAAACAACAACAACAACAACAATACAATAAGCTACAACAACAACCAAAGCAAAATAAATGCCAAAATAAAATAAAAAGCAACCTCAACAGCATCTGAGAACGCCCCAAATTTTTCCATAGTAAATCACACAAAAACCCACATAACCCTCGTACACACACCACAATGAAAACATAGAAACCTACACTCTATCTCAGAGAATCTATGAGACTAAAATAAAATTCTTGAAATGAAATGACGCTTGACAGACGAGGAGAGAGTTTGTTGCTATAATAAATTCTAAGTCTCACCGTATCTGCTTCCATTTAAACATCGCTTTAAAACACCATTTCTAGATCACGTTCGAACACTATTACCAACCTAAGCATGTTATTCCTTCTTTTCCATTTAAAGACTCCCTAAAAAATAGTAGCAGCATCAATAATTTTATTCCTCACCCCTAACATTATTCTATATGGACAACCCCATTGATAAAATACTCATGACGAATGATTTTAGCGCTCTGATGTCGTACGCCTAAGATGGTCTATGGAATGACGACTAAAAGTAGAAAGTATATGAAGCAAACTACTGAGTCTTTGGGTAATTACTCTTACTGCTAAAAATAACAGCCAAATCTCTCTTAAGTCTGAAAAACCTAGGAGAGAACAACTAAGTGGCGATTCCACCTGTTAGATATAGCAGCAATATTTTTCATCAAATTACACATACTGAATAATCTAGGCATGGGTATATTAAAATCCCGGAAGGTTTCGATTGGATCGCCTTTGATCATATCTGTTCGATCAGAACTGATTTGAGGCTGAACCAACGGTATCGAGCTTTCAAACGCAGAATCAACAATTGAGGCAAAAAAGCGATATGCTACACTGCGTCCAGTTCAGTAATCCATTGCATGATGAAAGAACGAAGGTATCAAAACGTGATTACTTTGACCGCTAGAAATAACAGTCAAATATCTCGCAGAGCCTTCCCCGTTGGATAGTGTTGCTGGAGTTTGTTGTGTTGTCTGCGGTGACGACTGGTTGAGTTGATGAATGAAAATATTTCTCAGGTTGTGTGATGTAACAGAAAAATACTCGTGAACATTCAACAAAAGACTTTATTATAGTCAAACTGCGTTGGTCTTTTGTAAATAACACCAGGCGCAGGAGTGGCTGTGTGGTAAGTAGCTTGCTTACCAACCATATGGTTCCGGGTTCAGTCCCACTGCGTGGCACCTTGGGCAAGTGTCTTCTACTATAGCCTCGGGCCGACCAAAGCCTTGTGAGTGGATTTGGTAGACGGAAACTGAAAGAAGCCCGTCGTGTATATGTATATATATGTATATGTGTGGGTGTGTATGTTTGTGTATCTGTGTTTGTCCCCCTAGCATTGCTTGAAAACCGATGCTGGTGTGTTTACGTCCCCGTCACTTAGCGGTTCGGCAAAAGAGACCGATAGAATAAGTGCTAGGCTTACAAAGAATAAGTCCCGGGGTCGATTTGCTCGACTAAAGGCGGTGCTCCAGCATAGCCACAGTCAAATGACTGAAACAAGTAAAAGAGTAAAAGAGTAAAAGAGCTATAATTACAATGTGAAAGAAGGAAAATCCGTGCCGTGTTAGAAGTTACTTTCGAGACATGGTGTACTGAAGAAGTGTGCGCAAATATCTAGAACCGCCTGAAGTAGCAAGAATGGAGGCATATATCGCTCAGCTGCCTCAACATTTTGCATGGCAAGAGGCGAATGAGTTGGCTGCTTCCAGTGCTCTGCAAAAAATGCGGTTTTATATAAGTTACACGAAGAAGATTCTAGAAGATTGAATCACGCCACGGCTTCACTCTAATTGATTGCTAAATAGACCCTGTGAAACTATTGTTTGGCCGTGATGTGTTATCGGTTACCTCGCAGTTCAGTTTTGAATCACCGCTACGATGGTCTCCTCTCAGTTCTTTGTATGAAATGGAAGAATGAAACTGTAGAAAGAGAATTTACATAAAAGAGAATTAATGTGTGTATACTTGAGTAAAGGCTAAACTTTAACACTACTGGCAATACAGCAAACATTGCAAATATTGAAAAACAAAATACAAAAGCAAAATGACATGTAACAATGTAAAAGCAAATAAAACCATGTCCTTGTTCAGAGTTCATAGATTCAAAATTGTATGAAACATGCAAAGACAATAAACAGCACTTAGGAATGAAAGCTATGAGAGCAGTGAGTAATATAAATGCATAGAAGGTGTATAATCGACCAGAAATATGGGATATCATGTAATATGCATGCGTTTATGAGACTGACTGCAATTGAAATCTTCAGAAAAATTTGTTAACTTTGCACATATCTGCTGCAAGGGTATAAACGTGACTGTGAACGAATGATGCCTGAATAGCAGAGCAATCGTTTTCATTTTTTAATAAATAAAATGAAATTAAAAAATAAACATAAGGCGTAGGAGTGGCTGTGTGGTAAGTAGCTTGCTAACCAACCACATGGTTCCGGGTTCAGTCCCACTGCGTGGCATCTTGGGCAAGAGTCTTCTGCTATAGCCCCGGGCCGACCAAAGCCTTGTGAGTGGATTTGGTAGACGGAAACTGAAAGAAGCCTGTCGTATATATGTATATATATATATATGTATGTGTGTGTATGTGTTTGTGTGTCTGTGTTTGTCTCCCTAGCATTGCTTGACAACCGATACTGGTGTGTTTACGTCCCCGTTACTTAGCGGTTCGGCAAAAGAAACCGATAGAATAAGTACTGGGCTTACAAAGAATAAGTCCCGGGGTCGATTTGCTCGACTAAAGGCGGTGCTCCAGCATAGCCGCAGTCAAATGACAGAAACAAGTAAAGGAGTAAAAGAGAGAGTAAAGAATATAAAAATACAGAAATTACAGATTATCTCCGTATCATTGAGTGTTTTAAGTGATTTCGAGGTTCAGTGGGAATAAATGGCTCTAAGTTTGAGATAAGTTGTAAAATACTGCAGGAATTTGTCGTTACGATTGTATACGAACTCTACTAGGGCACTGAAGTATGTTCAGCCTTCTATTTACATAGAAAAGTTCCTAGTTAGAATCCAGTCTGGCGCCACGTACACGAACAGGAACAAAACACTGAATCACAATTGCAGGTCAAACTTAAGGAAATGAAAGCGTTATTAACATTATTTCTAATTTAGACACAAAGCCAACCTCAATACTATGCCTTATCTTATCGGTTCTGGAAAGATGAAAGACAAAATTGAACTCGGTGGGAATTGAATTCAGAATACAAATTCGTAACTAACACTACAATACAATACAATACAATACAATACAACTACGAATACAAATTCGTAAATAACACTACAAGTCCATAAGAGATGCTATCTCACGACAAATACTTTGGTAATTGGCCATTCGGCTGTATTCATGCATTAAGTGTCAGATTCTGATTGCTCTCTCTCCCTCTCTCACTATGTATGTATGTATGTATGTATGTATGTATGTATGTATGTATGTATGTATGTATGTATGTATGTATGTATGTATGAATCTATCTATCTATCTGTGTGTGTATGTGTACGTGTGTGTGTGAGTACTTATGTATGTATTTGACAGCTAACCCAATTGGAGATATAGACTGGTTATGTTTTATGTCGTCGAGCAATATATTACTGGTTATGACATATAGCTGGTCAGAATGTTACCGTCGATTTCACGACGATTATCACACTTAGTAAGGTAGCATATCTAATGGATCGCCAATATTGCCAAGTGTAATAATCGTCACGAAACCACCTGATAAGGTATTTGCCATAACCACCAATATACTTCCCCGTAAGATACACACAAACACACACACACACACATTTATATACACCAAATTTTCTACTTTCATTGATGAACGAAATAATTGTAAAAAAAACATTGAAAATCATTTCAACATCGGCCATTACACTGATCTTACATTTCACTGATGTTATGTATATGCCAAGGGACATATTAGACGTCCAGATGTCTTAAAATATGCTGTAAATAACTTATAAGATACCTTTAGCCATTTAATTAGTATTTCTATCCATTCTCATCATCGAATGAACTCACTCTGCAAGAAAACTATCCTTGGAAAATTTTGTTAAAGTGGGTGTCTAAAATATAGTAATAAAAGGGCTCATGACACCTTTAATGTGTTCATAATTGGCAGTTAACTTCTCTGGAACTTCAATACCTTCTCTGACATGTATGTGATTTCAGCGGAATCCTATCAAAATTATTGGCACTTAACACGCCAAACGAAACAATTAGGTCACTTGCTTCCTATTTTATCGATGCTAAAATCTCTCATTAATTCACTTGTCAGGTTTCTATTAATTATAGGGAGTAATTTCATTGCTTGGACAGCCACTTCTTTAAACTTAACTCAATATTAATCCAGACTGCTGCCTGTAAATCACAGATTTACATGGCAAATAGTACATGCTCTGAACGCCTTTTTTTCCCCTGTCTTTAGATCACTCGAAATCAATAATCAAAATCTCTGACATTAAAATGAAATATAAATGAAGTATATTACTCTAGTAAATGCATACTATGAAACATTACAGCGATTTTGATTCCAATTTATTGGATTCAGTTTCAATTTTAAATGGTTTAAACGAATTTTACTTGTTGCTTATAACATTAAGTTCAACATTACCTCGATTTTGTTGTGGGATTTTGGTTGTTGTGAGCTGCACTTACCGAATAAATGCTCCGAATTTCTACATATCTCAAATGCTATACGTTTTGTATTATTTACTTGTTAACGAAAATTTAATATAATTATATTCATTTATAACGCCACTCTCACTTGCGCATGAAGTCTGACTACCAATACAAATGAAACAAATGTGTATTGTAAATTAGATTGATTAGAAAGCGGGAACAGCTATCATACTAGAAACATATGAATAATCACATTTTTAGAATTTCTGTCGGAGGATTGTTTTAATCGTTTCCACATCACTCTTAATATACACAAAATGTTCTTCAAATATATTTTTTCTTGTGCATTATTTTCTATTATTAGTCAAGAGACACTATAATAAATACAAGGTTTTGGTAAAGGGTCATAGTTTCAAAAAATATATTTTCGTGTAGAACATGTGTCATCGCCATCATAATAATCAATTGTTTCCCCAGAGAAACTACAACCGAATTTGGTGGTCGGGCCGTAATGACTAGCTAGCTGCACAAGGGAGAAGCCTCCGGAGCTTGATTGTCTGCTCTTGGAACATTATCTTCATTTGTCAGACATTTTCGGTGATCTCTTCGTTGATTTCTACAGCAACTAGCAAAAGAATGCGGGAATGACCAGCCCTATGAGACGTAACGTGGTGGTACTGCTGAGAAAGGAACCGAAGATTGAGAGCCACATCACTAAATTTCATTTTAGTAACTTTTATCAAAACGCTAAACGACTGTTGTTACAGAAGGCAAAATATTGTCCCTTACGGAGCAAAATAACTGTGGGACACTTGTCAAAAGATTCCTGGTGCTCTTAATAACAAATTATAACAAAAATTCCACACACATAAAACGACACAAAACGAGTAAAAATGAAGATTTTGAACAAAACTTAGTGCCCGGATAGCAAATATAATAATAATAATAATAATAATAATAATAATAATAATAATAATAATAATAATAATGATAATATTTACCCCAGTGTCACTTTCATGGCATGCACTACTCTCTCACTCAATAATAATAATAATAATAATAATAATAATAATAATAATAATAATAATAATAATAATAATAATAATAATAATAGTTTCAAAGTTTGCCACAAGGGCAGCAATTTGGGGGGAGGAAATGAGTCGATTACACCAACCCCAGTGTTCAACTGGTACTTATTTTATCAAACCCGAAAGCATGAAAGGCTAAGTCGACCTAGGTAGAATTTGAACTCAGAAGGAAATGCCGCTAAGCATTTTACCCGGCATGCTAATGATTCTGACAGCTCAAAGCATACCACCACCACCACCACCACCACCACCACCACCAACAACAACAACAACAACAACAACAACAGCAACAGCAACAACAACAACAACAATAATATTCATGGATTTTTTGTCACAAGTCTCAGTTATGCAGGAAAATGGGAACATGAAGTGAAAAAAATTTTCAAAGACGCTGGCCATATTATCGTTTCAATAAGATATTGTATACATACGTGGATGAAAAAAACATTTAATTGAAGATTTAGATTAGTTATTAATTAGATTGCTAGATTCCAATAGCAATGATTTTTTTTTCGTTTTTGCAGGAGTGCAGGTTTTTATAGGAGTACGGATACACGAATGAGATTTGTTCGCGTTGATGGACACCCCTCTTCTCACAACAGATATAAAATCGATTTCAGAGAAACTGAAATGGTTTCTCTTGAGCCGACAATAGAAACCAATTTCTGGTCACAGCAAGCCGGTGGCTTGCAAATCTACTGATGTGATATCTGAAATTATTTAGATGAAAAGAAATAGGAAGTTATGGTGCTGATACATTGCTTCATGTTAGCAACTAACTTCAAAAATTAATTTCTTTCAATTCATTGGGAAGTTATCAATTGTCATACACCGAAGTCGATTATATTCCTTCTTTGCATCATTTATCTAACCCTAAGGAAGAAACCAACATTATTTACAGCGTTAAAGACAAGCTTTGTTCTGAATCGAATATGTGACTAAATTTCCCATTCAAGTAATTTCGCTTAACAGATGCTGAAAAATATCATGAGAATATAACAAATGGTACAAATACCCAATTTCCCTTTTCTTCCAAAATATGCGTCCTTTGTTCCTTCTTAAAAGAAACTAATATTTAACCAGCCCTTTTTTTCTCTTTCAGTAGCACTGCGATTCTTAGAAGAACATATTCTAAAAAAATGCTTTCCACAAACAACAGAAATGGACATGTGAAAGAAAAAAGGAATAAAACTATTCCAAACCAATGCAAGGTCACTCCCAGGATTCCTTTATCCATGCTTATATGCATATAATTAATCTGAGAATGACATTCCATAACCTGTAAGATTCCTTCACGTTTAAATATTTTTTCTTTCTGTGCGTTTTCTAATATTTCCATGCTTGAATATGAACGTTCAATCAAACACAGACTTCAGGTTACAGTATAATGTATTAATAACATACGTCTATAACTTTCTGTGTTTAGAATTCCGTCGACTTTTAATCAAATGTCCATCCTGAAATTGCCAATGTGTAGGTCATATTATTGAATAGAGCTTACACGTGTTTAATTTAAACATTAACAATCCCTCACCCTTTCACATTTGCTTTTCGCATATTGCTGCCAAAAGGTTTTCTTTTAAATATTTATATTGATTTCGGAAGAGAGAGAGAGAGAGAGAGAGAGAGAGAGAGAGAGAGAGAGAGAGAGAGAGAGAGAGAAAGAGAGAGAGAGAAAGAGAGAGGGTGAGATAGAAAATAAGAAAATAATTCCATTAAAAACCTAGAATATAAGAAAATTCCTGAGGCAATATAATTCCTGAAATGGTTGATTACATTTTAATTTCGTTGAAAACAAGATTATAAGAAAGTAAGCAAAGCATCCAAAAACAAATTTAAACAATGAAACAGTCAGTTACATTATAGAGACCGATGATTCCATGTGGAAACATAATACCAATGTATCCGTAATAAACTTTGGGATCATACGTGTCATGTTTGATGGCATTTTCAGCAAAATTCAACAAGGGATAATGCTTTCACTTTCGTTACCAACTCTCCCACACTCCCCATCTCTCTTACATGCTCTTCTCCTCGACTTTCTTTCCCTCTTTCTCTTTCTTTACCTGCTGTATGTTTCACATGTGTGTATGAATAGATATTCGTTTTTATATGCACACACTTTGATACGGATAACAATAAATATATATAAAATATTAATAACAGCAGCAACACGAACAACAAAAATAATAATAAATATGATGCATGAAATATCTTCAAAAAACCTTTACACACTGCTGATCAAAACAACGGTAGCCCACTAATAGGAAACTTGTTTTAACCAATAAACTCGGGGATAATAACCATGAGCGTAATAACAACAACTAATTTATATTTACAATAGTAAGTGTAAGATATTTTCATTATATGTAAAATACTTGACTATAGAGGAAGATAAAGAATAAAAAAAATCATTCCATTAAGATTAGATGCTGGCTGTGTGGTTAAGAAGCTGTCTTTGCTACCACGTAGTTTCGAATTTGCTCCATTTGCTCAGAACGCACGTCAAGTTATACCATATTTTTAGGTCGATGAATTTCTTCTGAGCGGAATTCGTTAGACGGGTAACATACTGAAGCAGGTCATATATATATTGGTTTTAATTTTAAACTGAAAACACATATTTTATATAAAATATCTATTTCAAATTTTGGCACAAGGCCAGCAAGTTAGGAGACGGGTTAAGTCGATTACATCCGCCTCAGTGCTCGACTAGTAGACTTTTTTTATTGACCCCGAAGGATGAAAGGCAAAGTCAACATTGTTAGAATTTGTACTGAGAACGTGAAGACGGACGAAATGCCGCTAAGCATTTCCTCGGCGTGCTAACGATTCTTCCAGCTCGATCAAAGTAATACATCAATCCCAGTGTTTAGGAAACGTCGACCGCGGCAGAATATGAACTCAGAACCTAAAGACAGACGAAGTACCGCTAAGCATTTTGCCTGGCATGCTAACAATTCTGCCAGCTCGACGCGTTATATGTTTTTTTTACACAAAATATTGATTTCAGATTTTGATACAAGGCCAGCGAGTGGAGGAGACGGGGCAGGCCGATTACTTCCACCCCAGTAACCAACTGGTACCCTTTTTTCGACATCCAAATGATGAAAGGCAAAGTCGACAGCAGTGGAATTTCAACTCAGAATCATCTGAAGACGGACTAAATGCCGCTTAGCATTCTGCCAGCTCGCCTTATTTTTTTCATTCTTTTACTTCTTTCAGTCATTTGACAGCAGCCATACTGGAGCACAGGTTTAAATGGTTTTAGTCAAATAAATTGACCCCAAGACTTATTTTTATAAAGCCTAGTACTTATATTCTATCGGTCTCTTTTCCGGTCCGCTAAATTACGGACACGGGCACGTAAACACACCAACACTGGTTGTCAAGTGGTGATGAGGGGACAAACATACACACACATGTATATACCACTTGCTTCTTTCTGTTTCCGCCTTCGAAATACTCACACAAGGCTTTGGTTAGCCCAAGACACTTGTCCAAGGTGCAAGGCAGTGGTACTGAACCAAGAACCATGTGGTTGTGAAGCAAGCTTCTTACCACGTAGCCACGCCTGCGCCTAAATATATATAAGGTATTTCCGCATAAAGACGCCGTTTAGAATTAACTGCATCGATGTAATTCCTGATTAGTTTGCTGCATGAAATGTAGCCAACCAGTAAAGAGTTAGTTTGAGAGCTACAACCAAACGACGCTATTGTTCACAATATACTATATAAAATAAACAACAAAATAAATTCTACCTCTTTAAAACAATTTATTTTGCATATACGAACTTATGCCGTACTACTTGTTGTCTAACTCAAGAGGTCTTATAATGAAAGCATCCTCCTCCTCATCACACACACATAGGTAAAATAGAAGTTGAAAAGGCACTGAGAATAGTTGAAATAATCTTTAACATATTTGAAGTTTTAACCGGTTTCACAGTTTACACTGATTTTCACAAAGTTAAAATACAATCACGTGGCTTATGTCGCAGCTGTCAGTGTTTGAAGCTTGCCCTGTTTTTATAGTGAGTTCATGTCTCAAATTAGAATAAGTTTTGAATAAGATTTGATTGGTAGAGGATAGTCACATGACTTGGTCTTAGAAATTTTTGTAGGTTCCCCGCCATGCTTGTGTGTTATTTAAAAAGTGACAATGTTTGGCGTCGTACGCTAAGGCTGACACGGTTCACTGAAAAAGTCCAAACAATCAAAGCTCTGAATGTTTTCTGCCAAGTGTTTGCAAAGAATGAACACTTAAGTTTATATCTTTTTGTACGTTTCCCGCTACGTCCGTGCGTTAGTGTCATGTGACGGTATATTTTGCGCCTAAAAAGAAGGCCGACATGGTTGAGTGAACATTTTATTTATATTCAAGACAGTCCAAATTTAATCTGTCTGGTGAGAGAGTGGATAAGAGTCGTTTGTATGTTGTTCAAAGGTTAAAATTTAGGTTGTTAACTGTGTAGCTTCCTCATGATAAGTGGCAGAATAAATTTTGTGCTCAACTATCGTGGGACGAAGCTCTCAATAATAGCACTTTCAAGGAAAAGGTGTAATATGTAAACAGCAATCTTCGCACAATAAATAAAATACGTGAGAATAAGAAAAAGGAAAATTATGCGGTATAATCCGCCATCAACATACAAGTCTTCACACTACTAGCTAAATTATTTTTCAAAATAGAGCAGAAATACTTCCACCCCAACCACAAGTATTACAATCTAATAAACTAAACAATGTAAAATTGTCAAACTCCTCAACAAACAACTTTGAAGAAATTGTATCCAACTTCAAGTACCAAAAATTGTTTAAAATTGAAAGCCTAAACCACATACACAATAACAATTGTACTTGAAGAACGTCTTCACCTGCTCTCTATATGGAAACAGTAATTACAAACATGACATGAACTACTACATCTACGTACATGAGATCTACAGCAAACTAGCTAAATATACGATAGAACCAACTCACACACACTTTTCGCAACCCAAACAAGAAAAACGTTACGTCACTACCAAATATGTGACGATTAAAATATAAGAAACTCCGTTTAGTGGAAAGTACTTTTTCACGCATAAGCATACCAAAGTAATAACGAACCCTGCCAAAATCGTACTATATATCCTATCACATTCTAACATTCATGGCCGAAATCTTACACCGGAACTCCGACCTAGTCTCTTCATGCAAGCACAAAATCTTGAAAAAACATTAAAACGCTTCTAACCAATTATTCTTTCTAATGGTTAAACTTGTTAATATCTCCTCACAAACTCCCCTTCATCCACCTACACTATTAACAATCCCCATAAAATAAAACAAAACACTCTTACATCTTTACACTTTTGCACCAAACAAGTAAATTGGAAACTATGTAAAAGTTTCCCTACCTCCAACAAAAATTCTCACGAAAGGTTTTCTACACAAACTTATATACATATACATATACATACATATATATATATATATATATATATTATATATATATATATATAGGCAAACACATAAAATGTATACTTGTATGCAAGCAAACTGAAAGAACGATGCTGGCTTAGCTGGCCAAATCTTCGAAGTCACTGTCAACAACATCCTTTTTTAAGACTAAGAAATTTGTTCTCCCAAAAAGTATAGCGTAGCGTATTACACTAATGTAGAAATGTTTTTATTATACTTGAACATAAAAACAAAAATCAATACATGTATGTATGTATGTATGTATGTATGTATGTATGTATGTATGTATGTATGTATGTATGTATCTATCTATCTATCTATCTATCTATCTATCTATCTATCTATCTATCTATCTATCTATCTATCTATCTATCTCTGTCTCTCTCACTCTCTCTCTCTGTATATATATATATATATATATATATATATATATATATATAGTAAACACATAAATGTCGAGTGTGACAGTAATCTACACAAAATAAAGAAATTCTCCAACGCAAGAAGACTGCGTTCGTGGTTTCCTTTATTTTCTGTAGAATATTTATATAAATAAATGAAAGATTTTTCCTTCTCCAATCATGCAAGGCTCATGCGGTCCGGTTTCCCGGTTTCAATGGCGTATATAATCCCCAACTTGATGGGACGCTGGTCTGTCGCAGGATTACTAATTTTCGCCAGTGAGTGGACTGGTGCAACATGAAGTGAAGTGTTTTGTTCAAGAACACAATGCAGCGCCCGGTCCAGGAATCGAAATCCCAATCTTACGATCATGAGTTCAACAACCAAACCACTAAACCACGCGCCTCCACTGAATCTATCTATCTACCTATCTATCTATCTATCTATCTATCTATCTATCTATCTATCTATCTATCTATCTATCTATCTATCTATCTATCTATATAAAACGAGATTCTTTCAGTTTCCGTCTACCAAATCCACTCACGAATGGCCCACAATGCCACACTCAGTGGGCCTGTACCCGGAACCATGTGGTTGGGATTTAATTTCTTGCCACACGGTCACACCCGTGCCTCCCTATATATACTTATATGTTTATACTCTATATACATAAGATCATACATAAACATATAAAGGCTTATAAATATATATATCATATGAATATATTTATATATATATATATATATATATATATATATATATATATATATAATATATATATATATATATATATATATATATATATATATTATATATATATATATTATATATATATATATATATATATATATATATATACATATATTTATATTCATACATACATATATATATATATATATACATATATATATATATTTATACATATATATGTATGTATATATATATCTTTGTATACACACATGGATATGCATACACACATTTATAGGCATACATAACCTTGTACCTATGTTAGTAAGTATATAGGTAAAGTATTAAGGTGTGCGAAGAACAATGGTGGAATTAAGTGTTGATGTTATATGAATCAATACACTATTTTAAGCACCAGAGGAAGCCGGCAGTATCTACCTAACATGTCCTTGTTTGAACGATATAAATGATCTTCGTACGAAAGTGGAAGCGGTGAGTTGCAGCGTAGCCTTTATTTCCGGTATGATCTATTCAATAAATGTCTGGATATTCAAACAGTCGCCATCACTGAATCGAAAAAACGGATACCACAATGTTGATGAGAGAGGCAATAAACAGGAAAAATGAAGTTTTTATGATATTGTTTTGGTAATTTCATCTTTTTAGACGAGGAATTGTACATTTCAGTCAGACATCGACCATAAAATTTATAAGTTTCTGTGTAAGATGGCGATGTGGTACGTAGCAATCATACTTTCAAGAGTCTCTTATCAATTTGACTGTAAGTATTTACATTCGAGTCGTTTGTCTTGTAATCGTAAAAGTAAAAGAGAATAAAAATATTTTTATGTATTTATTGTCTAGAGAGTTATGTAGCAGCTGGCTGGATTGATAGAGCATTCGACCACTGACCGAAAGTGTTCAGTTTGTTTCATGTAATCGGCCAAACACAATATAAATATTAAAAGAAAATATATAAAATGACCTTTTTGTTATATTTAGGAAGGGTCATGATTGCTGAAGTCTATAAACACATTTACCGGTTGCTTGTCTATTATAAACTGTTCTTTGTTTTTTTAAACAAGCTCTCCAACCACAAAAATGGGAAGTGAACAATAGAACAATAGCGAAACTAGCGGTGAATGTTTTTTTTATTAATCACAGCTCTTCTTAAATATAAAAATATTAGTTCCAACAAAGGTAGTGAGCTGGTAGAATTGGTTACACGGCGGAGAAAAAGCGTAGCATTTCGTCTGTCTTTACATTCTGAATTCAAATTCCGCCGATGTGGGCTTCGCCGGTCATCATTTCAGGGTCGATAAAATAAGTACCCATTGAACATCGGGGTCGATATAATCGACTTTCGCCTCCCCCTAAACTACTGGCTTTGTGCCAAAATTTGAAATGAATATCAGTTCTAAAACACGGTAATAGATTATAATTCTTTCAAAGCACTTTCCATATCTATAAAATAACTCTCATATACAATTATAATGTGTTCCCCAAATTACAAGAACTATACAATAAAAGACACCCATATAGAATCGTTAGTGTCAGGAATAATTGCTTGTAGTGTTTACATAGATTTTATTTTTATATTTTCAATATAAATTCCGTCAACTTAGAGTAGCATCATTCTCGTTTCAAGAAAACAAAGTAATAGTTTAGTACTGGATAAATTTAATAGATTGTACCGACCATCAGTATTTTCAGTCTTGTATAATTGTTGAGAATGGCAGCATATTTTAACCTGGTGAAGGGGTGGTTGCATTGAAGGAAATGCTGATTCAATATCTAGTATTGTTGGGGAATGATATTCCCTTAAAACAATAGGTATATATTAAGCATATAGTTTATATCCAGTTAAAAGAAGAAAAGAAAATGGAGATAGGGAAATTAACAATTATTTATCATTAACAAATTGGTCACCTACGATTCTTACAACCGTTTCAATTTAAGTACAAATTTGTACATTAAATTTGCACTTGTGTGAGATGAGCATTATTTCATCAGAGAAAAAAAAGATGTACCATGAGATGTTATATGTGGACCTATCAATTCATTTCAGCAGACTAAATATTACGGTTTATGATTTGTACTATTATATGCTCGGGTGAAGGATTTACAGATTGATTAGAAAATGATTAGGGATAAAGTAAATAAAACTAGAACAAGTAAAAATGCATATTTAATATATATTACATAATATATATCTACACATATACATATATATATATATATATATATATATATATATACACACGGAAACACTTAACATGCATATACATACACACACATAGATATGTATGTGTGTGTATATGTATTTGTTATGTGTTTACATGCGTATATATATATAGATGTATATGTGTGTATATATTATGTAATATATATTACATAAGTACGAGTGTCTTTCTCTATTGTGTTTCCCTATGAATGTCATTATTCAGTTTTATTTCTTACCAATAGAGAAAGAGCCGGTTTCTTTTTTGTATGTATGTGCACGTGTAGATTTGTATATATTGTTTTATGTATGTCTTCTCTTGCATATACTTGCATATCTAGACATGTTCATATATACATAAATGATATGTATGTATGTATGTATGTATGTATGTATGTATGTATGTATGTATGTATGTATATGCAATTTCTCTTCTGTTTTTAAATATCTAACTTCTTACTCTCAGGAAGGAGCTGTTTATAAAGCTCCATCGTTAGAATGTAGATAACAAACACAATGTTATATTTTAAACATGAGAAAAGTCTTGCATATTTTTACTGTACCACTTTCAAGTTCCCTTTGTGATGTGCAAGTTAGTTGGTTGATTTCTTTTTCTGAAAATCTCAGCTTATCCAGTTTATCACTTAGTCATTTCTCATAAAGCCAAATGCGCCAAGTACTATTGGTTTAAATGTGAATTTAAAATCTGGATAACAAAACTGGAGGTTTCAAAGCATTTGTCCATCGTTATAATCTTTCTTATTGATTTTCAAAGAGATATCGAACTCTGTGATGGCACATACCTTTTCTTGACTGTTCTAAACAACACTAGACCTCTTATACTTACACTTGAAAAATGGTTTGATGAAAATGCTCCACCAGTATTTCTTCTGTTGATATCTTTGTATATGTTCATAACAGAGGATTCTCTATATTTATTCCAGACAGTCTTTTTCCCGAAAGGTATTGTATATTGTTTTTTCTGGGACAACATCTTGTCGCGAAAGGAGCTAGTGCCTCGATGACATTTTGGGTAGCTGCTATTCACATATGTGATTTCGTCCACAGAAATATGACATAATTTACATTTTCGGTTGCATCTTGAAGTTCCAAGGGCTTCCACTGTCTCTTTTGTTGATTAAGA
Organism: Octopus sinensis; assembly: GCF_006345805.1. NCBI lineage: Eukaryota > Metazoa > Mollusca > Cephalopoda > Octopoda > Octopodidae > Octopus > Octopus sinensis. The sequence continues at coordinate 47,919,455 of NC_043004.1, read as the reverse complement.
ATTTCGTAGCAATCTCCTGTTCTTGGATTGCAAATGCATAACCTTCGATGTTTGACGTGATGTGGCGTTCACGAGTCCAGGAGAAGCTTCGCTTCATGTTCATCGTACTGTTTTTTCAACCCTTCGTGAAACATCTCATAAATGGTATTTTTCCCAGAAACAAATTATAGGTATGTATATGTATGTATGTATGTATGTATGTATGTATGTATGTATGTATGTATGTATGTATGTATGTATGTATGTATGTATGTATGTATGTATAGGGAAAGTTTACGAAAAAAACAAAAGACGAAGACAGGTGGTGTACAAAACAAACAGATGTATTAGTATAACGCTCAGGAATAAAATAAAGCCTTTTACGTTTCGAGCCTACGCTCTTCTACAGAAAGGTACACAGAAAAAACAAGGAGAGAAAAAATGTGCGTAGTGGCTAACGATCTATCTATCATGTATGTATGTATGTATGTATGTATGTATGTATGTATGTATGTATGTATGTATATATGTATGTACATGTAACACACACACACACGCGTGCGAATGTGTGCCTATACATAAGCACAAGCTCCCCTCCCTCTCTCTCTCACACACACACATATATATAAACACGTATCAACGGACATATTAAAGTGACTAGTGTCTACCCGCTAGAAATGAGAGTTAAAATCCTCATTCGGACCACCAAAAAATATTTACATTGAAGATAACAGATTCAACAGTATACGGGCGAGCGAACCGAAAAAAATCTCTCACATACCTATATAGTATAACGCTATATATTTAATGGAAAACGTATATATGTAGACCGGTGTCTGGCACGATACCAAGATCTTACATTCTTCAGCAAATTTTAACCCTTTGATTAATGTACTTTTAATTCTATAGCTATATAATGCTGATTTAGACTAAAGTAACTAACATACGAAGCATAAATTAACATGAAATTTTGAAGGTTTCAATTTAGTTCACGTAAAAACTGAAAGATAGCTTTCAAAACAATAGCGGTTTCAAACTGGCTGGTAGGAAAAGGGTTCTTCCCCTGTGGAAGCTTATCGTCAATTTCTAGTTGATAAGCCTAATGTGAAAATGTCAGTAGAAGTGAATGTCAAATAGCATGTCAAACACATGCTCAGACATGCGCATGCTCATCCATAGGGCTCAAAAGCTGTAGTATGAAGCTTAAAAAAAGAGGGACAGGGTTGGTGTGTTCGACTAAACTATTCAATGCAATATCCCAGCATGACATATATATATGTATATACGAGGGCACTATATGAGCACCTACATCGCTAAAAATAGAAGTCAAAAATATTTCTGTGCCACAGTAAAGTCACAAATCTACTACATGCATGGGAAGTAAAAATTTCAGTGAATATTAGAAAAGTTTTACCTCTGCTAGGTCAGAACAAGCAATACTGGTCAACGTCGAACCGGTTTCGAAATTAGCGCCTAATAGGTGCCTGTTTCTCTGCACCCAAAGACTGCCAGCATATATATATATTATATATATATATATATATATATATATATATATATATATATTATATATATATATATTATATATATATATATATATTTATATATACATGCATGTATGTATTTATGTGATTGTATATTTGTGGCACCATGCACGGGTTCGTGTGTGTGTATGTATGTATGGGCATTTCTATGTATTTGAATGTGTGTGTCCAGCTAATATAAGGTGATAGCCAAGAAAAAGTCTATTTTAGAAGTTTTTGTCGTATAACCAAAGAAATTTGTTAATCCATGATATCGTCCAAATAAAGGTTCGCGCTTTACAGTGAGAAACTGAAACCGATTCCCTAAACGCAACATATAGGAATTTTGTCACCTTTGATTAATAAACAACTGAATAATGCCTTCCTATCATGACTAAAGTGAAACACTGAATCCCAAAGGAGTCTGAGCTAATTTACTTCGAAGCGCATTTAAAATCAACCAAACCGTCCAAAAACAAATATCACTAAATGCACAAAGCTCAGCAAAATCTCAGATATAATTACTGAACGGAACAAAAATAATATATTGAAAACAAAATAAATTTGACTGCACATGTAACAGCAAATAAACGATCCTTTCTGACATGACAAATGGCATTATTGGCAAGTAAAGTACGAATAGGTCAAAACTAAAAGCCACAAATCTGCAGTGGCAACGAAAGAAGCAGAAAGAATATTTTGGGACCTTCTCAGTATGTAGATATTTTTGTAAATGTATATATGGTCTATATAGGTATACAGACACACATATCTATGTACACACACACACACACACACACACACACACACACACACACACACACACACACACACACACACACACACACACACACATACACACACACATACACAGAGGCAAACACACACATTTATACACATACAGACATGCACAGACAGATACTCACACACACATAGTTTAAATATGTTTCCTCGATAAACTTGCAAAAACAGGTGAAACAAGTCTAGTTGTTGTTTTGGCAGTTCCACAAAGACAGCCTCTCTCTCAGTCTCTCTCTCTGTCTCTCTCTCTCTCACACTTTCTCACTCTATCCCTCTTTATCCCCGTCGTAAAGCAGATCAATTCCACTCTCTTTACGAGATTATAGAGACAAAATCCGTCGAGTTTTTCAGCGTGCTATGAAGAGAGAGAGAGATAGATAGATAGATAGATAGATAGATAGAGATAGATAGATAGATAGATAGATAGATAGATAGAGAGAGAGAGAGAGAGAGAGAGACAGAGGGATTTGATCTTAACCAAGCAGAACTTTGCCTGTGGGAAAATCTATTTCTTATTTCTCCAGTGAAGGAACAACTTGAAATTTTGATGAGCGATTCGACCTTGTGGCCTTGTGACTCTAAAGAACTATATTACTTTATATTCTTCGTTTTCCGTCGACTAATCTCCTGTAATATACAGAATAAACAACATTTTGAAGAACTTACTTTCAAATTCACAAATTCCCGACTAATTCTCTTTGACATTATAAAGTCCTTATGGTGTACTTCTTCGATATTGGTACCAGAAATGAGAAAAAATAACACCCGACACAGGATGAATCATGTCATAAAATAAAAAGATTTTAAAACATGTACAACGCTGATGTTTAATAGCCATCTTTTATCTCTCTCTATATAAATGGCAGTTTGTCTGTGCGTGTTTCTGTGTGTCTGTTTTCTCGTACCCTCACTCTGACCACGGCTTTCAACCGATTCTGATGAAACTTGACACACACATAGCCCAATGTCATAATTCAAAACTAACGCAGCGAAAATTTTGAAAAGTTCCCCCAGTTCTGAAAAAAATCGATAAATTCGACATGGGGTCGAGAATCAAAAAAAATAAACCACAGACTGTCTAGGGGACGCAACTCAAACTTTTTTTACTCTCAAAAAAAAATTTACCATCATTTTTTTTCTATTTTTTGGCTATAACTCTCTAAAAATGCTTTATAGTTATTTCCCTTACAAACCTGAGCAACGCCGGGCGATACTGCTAGTATTGTCTATTTAACATGTTTCAGTCATTAGACTGGCTGGAATCGAAATCGGAATCTTGGAGTTAGCAGCCCGCGCTCTTAACCACTACGCCATATGCCCGTAGGCTTAACCACTATGCCATATGTCCGTGGGCTTAATCACTGCGGCACATGTCCATGGGCACTGGCATGTTACATAAAGTCCAGGATTATGTGAAAAAGTGTGAAGAGTTTTGACTATTATCCATAAATTTTGTGAAGACAATTGACTTTTTTCCATAAAAGTATTAAAAATTACTGGAAATAATAGAAAAAAATAAATGGTAGATTCGGACTGTCCATATTTTAAAACGACAAATTAAAAAACAAGAGAAAATGGAGGTGGATGAAATTTGTTTTTTGTTTTTGCATAATCGTATTAATTCCATTATGCAGAAGACAGAATCGAAAAAAAATTGTAAAACTCCGTAAAAAAAAAAAAAATTATGATGAGTTTTAGCATGTGTTTACATCATAATGACCCCCAAAACTCTTATTTAAAGGTTGATTCTTCAGGATGAATCATGCGATTGTTTAAAAGGTTAGAGCGGCAATGTTAACATATTTGTAACAATAGACAACAGTCGAAATATCATAATGGATGGGTAAATAAGCATCGTTATAGTGAAACAACGCATTGGTAGGTAAACAAAGGTGTCAATGAATAGAAGTGAGTAACGCAGAACATGCACAGGGAAGCTTGCTACAGTTTAAATATGGAGATTACGATTGTTTGGTATTGGATACAGTATTCCTAGTCAATTTAATAACCGTGGAAGTTGCACAGTCGAAATGGAGAGACAAAATCCTTTGACTTTTATAAAAAAGATTAAAAATGTATGAGAGACCCTACATACAAAAAACTATGTCCATTTACGTTAATTTACGCGGGAGCTCTGGGCAAAACGGTATAATGCATGACCATTTATGGGGCATAAGTGATGTGTGCGTAATGTTTGGTGAAAATCGGTTGAAAATTGTGGAAATGTATGCGTTAGTCATTATATACACACATACTGCGATTTATATACACTAGATATGCGTGAATGTATGTATAACACACAACACACACACACATATATATATATACCTATATATATATATATATATATATATATATATATATATATATATAATATATATAATATATATTTATATACACCCATTCATCATCCATCCATATCTATATATATATATATATATATATATATATTATATATATGGTTGTATATAAACATATATATATATAGCATAAATATAATCATCAGAATAAGCAACAACAACGACTCCGGTAATTTGGTACGATCGTTTCATACGATATATAATATATATATATATATAGTAGTTGAATAATGTCAACTTAATGTGACAGTCACACCACTCCTATTTAACCCTAGGAAGCATCAACGCTTCCTGTCAACCTTGACACATTTCTGTGTCCTTATGTTTACAAAAGGGGAGAGAAGCACCTCCACCCAGCTAAGCCTGCAACTAGAGACTAGTTTCTGAATCTTTGCTCGTCAACAGTCTGGAGGTGCTTGTCTCCCCCTTGTAAAAATAAGGACACAGAAAATGTGTCAAGGCCGACAGGAAGCGTTGAGGATTCCCTTCATGGGACTGTCACATTAAGTTGACTGTATACAACTACTCTATAGTACCACTACTGCTTATATCTCTCTCAGATATTTAGAAATGTAATATTTATATATATATATATAAATACATACACGCATACACACACATATACATACGCGCACACACACACACACACACACACACACACACACATATATATATATATGATTTCGGCATGTGAAACCATTAATCCAAATAATTTTTGTCTCTCTCCTAGTGTTATTTCCTCATTCCTTGTCAAATTGTCCACAATTGTCTCTGTCGTTCGTTTTTGTACCATATTATACATATATTTGGATCATATTATATGTATGTGTATATGTATGTATATATATATATATATATATATATATATATATATATATATATATATATATATGTATATACATAAAAATATATGTATACAGATTAATATATACATATATAAATGAATATACATATATATGTATATACGTATATATACACATACATACATATATATAAATTCACATTTATATATATATATATTTAAAAGTCTGTCTTAAGTCAGTTCAGAGGACTTTTTATATCTTCTCGACTCAGTATTAAATATTCCCTTTTAAGACATAACATTGAAGCCGTAATATTGATGTTCCTGAAAATGTATTCCTGGTATATGGTCATTTTGGTGGAATGGGTATTATGGATTGGTTATTAATTGCAATATAGCGAAAAAAAGTTTTGAAGAATGTCGAGATAATGACCTTTTACGAACTCACCTCAGGGGAACGGGCCAAACGTTTGTTGTCGGACTTGTTCCACTTTCTGCTCCAAAAGTTCTCATCAGATAGTAAAATGTCCAAACGCGTGGAAAGATCAATTTAACGAGAAAGTGAAGATCGGTTCGCTCATAGGCGAAAGACTGTCATTATTCACACGCGTACACAAAACCACACACACACACACACACACACACACACACACACACACACACACACACACACACACAACACACACACATACACACACACATGTAATTGTGTTCACGTGTGTCTGATTATGCATGAGAGTGCCGGTGAACATATTACAAGCATTCTTGCACACAATTATATAGAAACTTGTATCTGCACACACACACACACACACACATACACACACACACATACACACACAGACACACACAGACACACACACACAGACACACACACGCGCACACACAGGCATTTAAAATAAGATTCAATGTGTATAGGCAAATATAATAAAAACCCCAATACACGCGCACACAACATATACATACATTCACACACCACACAAACACACACACACACACACACACACACAACGCACACACAGACTACGAAGAGCAATCTCGTGATAGAGCATAAGCGTAGGTGAAACCTATGCATACACACATATGGTACCGACACAAATACAATTAACTTTATATGTAGTTACATACATCCCAATATAATTACATATTTATGTATCATGTACATATATATATATATATATATATATATAATATATATATATATATATATACATATATCCATATATGTATATATATATATATATATATATATATATATATACATATATATATATATAGATATATACATATATGTATATATATATATCATATATATATATAGATATATACATATATATATATACACACGTATATACATATATATATATATATAGAAACACATATATAAACATATGTATATACATATATATATATGCATATATATATACACATATATACATATTAATATATTTATATACATATATATATACATATATATATATATATATATATATATAACACATATACATATATACATACATATACATATCATATATATATACTTATGCATAAACATATATATGTATTCAGAAGTACATATATATACACAGATACACACACACACACACACACACACATGTTTGTGTCTGTGTGTCTCAGTGTGTATGTGTGCATGTACTCATCTGTTCGTGTTCGCGCGTGAACGTGTGCGTGTCTATGTGTAAACGTATATGTACGTGGATACATACAAACATATTGTGAGTGATGAAAAACTAACTCAGCCATTGAATGCTGACTATTAAATATTTATTAGTAATGGGAACGTTTATTACAATTTATGCTTTAAACATAGAAATTGTTTGATATCAGAATAAAAGTAAATATATATAAAGAAATCTTCCAAATTGCCTACCATTTCCTTTCAAGACATTTTCTGAATACGATTAACAGCAGCCATTTAATGGTGTGCATTTTTGTATATGATTACATATGATTACACTCTATATGTGTATTTAAATACATACAATATATATTATAAACATAATTATATATATATGGGTGTGTGTGCGTATCTGTGAATGCGAATGTTTATAAATGTATGCATATTTATGCATTTATACAAATGCGTGTATGGATTATTTATCAGTCACACTTATGTAAGCTATATATACCTCCCTGTGAGTTTGTATCTTTCTATCTCTCAACCTATCTATATATATGTCAGTATACGCACACAACGTAGGCAAATTGACAATTTGAGAAACAAGCATTCACACGTCTGTGTGTGTATATATATATATGTGTGTGTGTGTGAGTGTGTGTACATACATATATCATACACACATATATATATTCATATATAATATATATATAATATATACATATACATACATACACACACACATACATATATATATATATATGTATTTACAAACACGCACAAATAGACTCAGTTATATAGCTACACACCTCTACAGGAGTATATAAATGGATTCAAGCCGCGTATCTGTTCTTGCATTATAATACTTGTTATAAATACATAGGATCACCTCTTCTCTGACGCCTACATCCATTCAATATATACGAACCTCGGAATTGGTTCTCTCAAGTAAATAGCTGAACATCAACGTTTTAATTCTTTGCGAAATCTACGATCAAAAGGCATTTTAAGTAAGCTTATTTCGTTTTTATTTCCGACTGTGTGTATCTACGGTGAATGTATGGTTTTGCAGTTCACATGATATTAAAGTTATAGTTTCGAATCCCCAACCGTGTGGTTCGTTGTGTTAGTGAGGAAAACACTTCATTTAAGTTCTCTTCAGTCCAATTAATTATAAATGAATTCTAGCAATAGTTGAGAAGTTAAATTTGTGATGGACAGGTGTTCTATTTAGTGGGGTGTCTTGTAATCCTAGTCAATTAAGTTCCGGCTTTGTGTGTTCTAGAACTCATGAAAAGTGTAATTATGCGTATCCGATGTGGTCATCCTTTTTTAATGTTGTAAAAGGAGATTTGTTTTTTATTTCTAGCAGATAAAAGATCCTTTAGAGGGATCATTTTGTGTAAAAATTCGTGTCTTTTCCAATGGTCATAAAAGCTATTGGAAATTGTTGGAGCATCAATATATAAGCTTTACATAAAAATGCTGTTATTGAAAGACTACAACAATAATACTTGAGTCACTGTTTTTATCATTTGATCCATTACTTTGAGAAAGACGAGAGTGACAGTGATATTGATAGCTTCCCCGATGATGACTATTGTGATAGCGATGGGGAAAATAATAAGGACAATCATGAAGATCATGATGGTGATGATGATGATGATGATGACAACTACAAAATTAATACCAGCAGTACTATACTGCCAACTCAACAAAATGTAGTTTTTAATCATATGAATTCTACTCGATTCCTAACGTCAGTCAAGGTGGATGGAGAGAAGGACATCGGACAAAAAGTTTTAAAAATCATTGCAATACTTTGTTACGCCCATCTTCGTTATGAGTTCTAATTACGCCTGGAATCGATTTTGTCTTTCATTCTTCTGAGATCGATAAAATAATTACCAATCACACATTGAAGTTGACTCAGTGGGTAGATTGCAACACACATTTAAACAATCTATAATTTTAACTAAACATGGCAGTGATTGAGTGGCTGAATCGAAATCGCATCGGAGAAACACTGCTTTGCTGTATTCATTTGCTTTGCTCTGTTATGAATTTCGATCACATCAATATCAACTCTACGTTTCAACCTTCATTTGGCAATTAAATAAGGTATCTGTTTCTTTATTACCCACAAAGGGCTAAACACAGATAGGACAAACAAGGACAGACAAAGGGATTAATTCAATTACATCGACCCCAGTACGTAACTGGTACTTTATTTATCGACCGCGAAAGGATGAAAGGCAAAGTCGACCTCGGCGGAATCTGAACTCAGAACGTAAGACAGACGAAATACTTATTTCTTTACTACCCACAAGGGATTAAACACAGAGGGGACAAACAAGGACAAACAAACGGATTAAGTCGATTACATCGACAACAGTGCGTAACTGGTACTTAATTTGTCGACCCCGAAAGGATGAAAAGCATAGTCGATCTCGGCGGAATTTGAGCTCAGAACGTAACGGACGACGAAATACGGCTACGCATTTCGCCCGGCGTGCTAACGTTTCAGCCAGCTCACCGCCTTCTACAAAATTAATACCAGCAGTACTATACTGCCAACTCAACAAAATGTAGTTTTTAATTGTATGAAGTTTACTCGATTCCTAGACGTGTATATGGAATCTTTTGTGCTCGCGTGTGTGTATATGTGCGTGTGTGTGGGTATGTGCGTATATAGATGCGTGTGTGTGGGTATGTGCGTATATAGATGTGTGTGTGTGGGTATGTGCGTATATAGATGCGTGTGTGCGTGTGCGCGTGCGAGTATGTGCGTATATAGACGTGTTTTACTCATTGCTTATTTTTACCCATTTCTTACACATTTTCATGTGTTTCATCTTTAGCCCTGTTTTTTCTTGTGCATGTGCGAATATAGATGTGGGTATGAACTTTTTTGCGCGCGCGTGTGTGTGTGCCAGCGTGTATGTGTGCCAGCGTGTATGCGGGTATGTATATATATTTTTTGGCGAAAGTGTGGGAATGTGTGTGTTTCAAGTGAGGGTGGATGAGTGTATACTTATAGGCGCATGTACGTGGGTGTGCCGGCGCGCATGTTTAGGTATAGACATGCGCGCTTACGCGAAGGCTATGAACATTTTTACTACCTTACCTTTACTCGCTTCCCTCACTTAGCGGTCATTCTAATAGCGCTTTTTTCTTAATAACGGTCAATCACGCAGTAACTTCCCTTTGTTTAACGGTCATTTTCATAGCATTTTTTCCGATGGCCGGATAACTGAAGAGATGGCGGCGTGGGTTTCCTCCATCCCATCCGAAACTCGGAGTTGTATCATGGCTACCGAATAATTGTCACATATTATATATACAGATAAATTCCTCGATTTACATAATATCGAGGTCTCTTTCATTCTTACGTTGTCTTACCATTTCTATCAATATATATATATATATAATAATGATACTACTACTACTACTACTACTACTACTACTACTACTACTACTACTACTACTATACTACTAATAATAATAATTATAATAACAATAGTAATAATATGAGGGAATATTACTCCAAACTTACAGGGAAAAATTCAATGTAGAAATACTAAATCAAATTTCACAAAATATAATATATATGTATAAATTAGAAAAAACACCTTATATCATTTCAATAATGAAAAATTAAATTATACCATTTATACAAATTACATATTATAGAAAGATTAAATATAAGATAAAACATATAACAATGATTAAGTAATATGCAAAACAGTAAATAAAACGTATATATTTGGTAGAATAACGACACGTGTTTCGTGGCTATATTTAAGAAATGATAATGGTAATAATAATAGTAAAATCACCTCAATATAAATATAGCAACTCTTCAGGTTAAAGATAAAAAAGAATAAAATAGTTAATTAGATAAATTAATAAATATACGTAAATAATCTTGTAAAATACGAAATATCTTAACAAATATATTCTTGTTTAAATAAAAAATAGAATAAAATATAAGATACAATTAATTAAAAAATATGTATGTATATATGTATGTATCCACACGATGGATTTCTTCCAGTCTCCATCATCCAAATCCACTCACAATATCGAAACATTTCTCATGACCTTAACAGACGAGTGGCATTAATTCCAAAAATCAATTTTGATTCGTGATAGGGATCATTTTAGTCCAAGTGGATCACTGATGTCGCTAATGCAGTAAAGAAGTTAGCACCTCCAATCTTGAATTTTTTATTACGCTTAGTGTGAAATATATTGAATAGAATAACCGTAGGTAGTTATATTGATATCATATAACCTTGTTAACTGTTGTGTCTATTTTTATCCCATCAGACCAAACATTGATCTGTTCCTAATGAACTTAACTCACACGGCGGACTACTCAGGCTTCAAAACTGATTCATTAGGTAATACAGCGATTCGTTCAATCATCATTTCACTTTACCATAATCTACGTCAAGAAGTACTATACACAAAATTATAGTCTAATTATTTTTTCTTATTTCTATTACTAATTTGGGATGAAGAACATATATTGTACACAGTTCTATATTTAAGAGATGAGGAATTATGTACATTATTTACATTATTTACATTTGACGGATATTTGTCCTCATATTGCTTGTTGTTAACCCAACGTTTCGACTGATATACCCTCCAGCCTTCATCAAGTGTCTTGGGGAAATTTCGAACCTGGCGTAGTGGTTAAGAGCGCGGGCTACTAAACCCAAGATTCCTAGTTCGATTCCAGGCAGTGACCCGAATAATAATAATAATAATAATAATAATAATAATAATAATAATAATAAATAATAATAATAATAAATGCCCTGATGCAGTACCAGGCAGTGGCTCTCGTGGCTTCCGATCTTAACTGATTGGAAGTGTTATCATGTACATTGTTTTGTCTTGGTATAAAAGATGGGCTACAGCAAATATTCTGCTCAATACCACAGATTTGCTTGTCACTCGTTTGACCTTAACCAGTTGAGCATATCCCTTAGTGCTTGACGATATGTGCATCTCTGATCACGTGCAGAAGTAGTGGGGGTGAATCATAGCAATGTGCTGAGAGGGATTCTTTGGGGTGTGAATAATTTACCTCTGAAAACATAGGTGCTTCGTTCAACATCCTTAAACAACCTTTATTCAGGGACCTTTTGAGCGAGATGGGTTACTGGACCAGAAGAAATTTTAACATGATGGGCATGCTGGGCTTCGTATATTTTACCCCAGTGTCACTTTGATGGCATACACTACTCCCTCACTTAATAATAATAATAATAATAATAATAATAATAATAATAATAATAATAATAATAATAACATTGGAAAATACCTTAGGAATGAGAACCCAGGTTCGAAATTTCTCCAAGACACCTGATGAAGACTGGAGGGTATATCAGTCGAAACGTTGTGTTAACAACAAAAAAGATGAGGACAAATATCCGTCAAATATGAATAATGTAAATAATGTATATGTTGTACAGTGTGAATAATAGATTGAGAAAGGAAAAAAGCCAAGGTTGCATAGCATTTTGCGCACTTCTTTGCACATTAGTCTCCTCTGTGCAATTGGGCTGATGGGAACTCAGTAGATTGATATCGGTTGATTGGAACTGTAATTCAAAAATTCAGCCTTGTTATATACACCGACTGGCTGACTTTTGCAGAAGATTTTCGTCAACATTTATATGTCGTAGGTATACCTTTATTTAATTTACATGAATTTGACAACAGTATTGATTGAACAACAGAACACCGATCGCTAAGATATGTGAAGATCATTTATAACAACTTTGAAGATTTTCGTTATCAGTTATGAGTAAGTATGTAGCGTATGAAGTGCATTCCAGAAGTTTATAACGCTCTTAGATTATTTTCATTTTAATATATCATTACTATACATCTTGTAAGCTGATCTGCCGCCAACGTTTTGTTATTCTAGTTTGCAGGAGACGACTGTAACAACTCGTTCAACACACTCTGCTAAACACTATCTGTCTCAGCTGAATAGTTTGCCGAATGCAATCAGGACGTGAAGAGAATATTGAATATTGCTATGCAATAAAATATTGTATTAAACTGGGCAAAAATACAACAGAAACTTATAAAATACTCCACCTGCTCATAGGTTGACTTACATGAGCCAAACACCTGTTTTGTCCTAGCACAAGTAGCGAGGCAAAGTAGGTCCACCGGGTAGCCCATGATGATCCCTATTTTCGACGGCAAGTGCATCATGTACATCCGCTGGGTACTTTCTAGCCAGACGGTCAGCAAAGAGTTCTTTGTGGAGGTATTTTGCTGAGAGAAACGGCCAGGCGAAGTAAGTCTAACGGGAAGCTCATGATGATCCCCATTTTCGATTGCAAGTGCATCACGAATATATTAACATGGTCTTTTCTGGTCAGACGTTCAACAAAGAGTACTTTCTGAAGGTCTTGAGGGAGTTCTGCAAGAGATTTCGTCTCAAAAGCTCAGAGCACCTTCACCAGGACAATATCCAAGTTCACAATTTCATCCTGGTTACCAACTTCTGGACAGAGATGGGCATCAAAACAATGCCTCACCTTCTTTACTGTCCGGACCTTGCTACCTGTGACTTACAGTTGTTCCCCAAGCCGTTAAAAAATGACGGAGAGGGTTGTGACAAGGGTCCTGACACCTTCCTTTCGGAGGACTTCCATCAAGCTCTCAAGATGTAGCTGTTTTGCAGTCAGTGGATCCTACCTTGAAGGAGATTAGAGTTTTGTATTTCTTTGAAATTTATAAATGTCTCTCCTGAAGAAATTTCGAAACTTCCGGAATACACCTTATATAGTGCACAAAGATTGTTTAATTTTTGTTGTACATCGAGACAGGAGTTATTGAACGCTCGTTATTTATAGTAACTAAATTTCTATATATAAATGTGTATGTTCGTATATTGTGATTATATAACTATATGGATTAAAGATACTGACAGTCATCATTTTATCGCTTAGTCAAAAGAGAGAGAGAGAGAGAGAGAGAGAGAGAGAGGAAAGAGAGAGAGAGGAAAGAGAGAGAGAGGGAAAGAGAGAGGAAGAGAGAGAGAGAGAGAGAGAGAGAGAGAGAGAGAGAGAGAGAGAGAGAGAGAGAGAGAGAACAACGCTCATGATTCTGTTCGGGGCCTTCGAAAATAGGAAGCGGAGGAGATTGGGTTATTAGAGTCCGGGGACCTGGCTTGAAAAACTTATAACAGAGTCAGATATGTTACCTGCTCATGAGTGCCCATGTGGTGTTGTTAAACCAGCTGCCGAATTAAATCAACAAGTTGAATACAGAAATGATTCCTCCAACATGCTATCATACGATTTCAATAAATTCCACTCAAAGCTTTGGTCCACGCAAGATTTCATTCGAAAACACTTTCTCATGGTGGTGCCTCGTATGATGGAAGCCGAAGCATTACTGTGTCTTCATGCGTTGCACGATTTCAATATTAAGTTTAAAATTCTTCACTCAGAAAGTAAATAGTTTTCGAGAGTTATTCTGATCTGCGTTGGCAGTTAGTATAAACACTTCAAAAGCGGAAAGAATTAGTTTTCAGTGAGGAAGCTGAAAAATCAAAAGACGAAGATTACTGCCTGAAACATTAGACTTTTCAATTTCTACGTGGTAAACCAATTTATACTACATTTGATCAATTTGTATTCACTAATTGCCGGTACAATTAGCAGCAAAAGTCTTCTGTTTTAGATGTAAGTTAATATATGCAGTGCTTAATTGTGACTACATACATTGGCAAGTGTTTAACTTATTGCTTTTTTATGTATCTATGCAACAATTTAAGTAACCAATGGATAAAGACTTTGTGGCGTAGTTCATAAGATTGATATCCAGTTTAGACCACTACCTTTTGAAGAAAAACTATATTTCCAGGAAAGCTATTCCATATAGAATTGGTCCCGCGGGCTGAAAGTAAAAGGGTAAGAGTTTAATGAAAAATATGTAGTAAAAAAAAACAATTGAGGTAACAGGAATATGACCAACAAGTGAAGAGACTATAAAGTAAATGAAAGTAGGAAAAAACACGTAGACAGTGATAAGTCCTCTCATACTTCATTATACAAAGTAACCATGTGTTTTAGTCATATTTTTTGAAACGCATAGTCAATCTCTATGGAATTATTTTCTCTTAATATTTTATTCCGAGTAGCAGGATTAATTAAACAACAGCTATTAATCAAACTAAGAGGATAATCGACCATATTTGTTCGCTGTAGAATTGTGTGAGGCTTGTGTGAGCAATACCTAAATGGACAGCTATAAACTTGACGATTTAACGAAACCGATTCAATGATCTGCTGCAAGCTTGTTATACGCAGCTGACCATTAAAAAATTGACAAATTACTTTTGCTGTTCATTCAATTTGCGGTAGAATTAAACAAAAGAAGTGAAAAAAAATAATACCATGAATATCGCTCCAGAAATCAGTGTTTGGTTTCAATCTTGTGCCAAATGAATTACCGTATGAGATATTCTTTTACAAAATGAAATCTTTTCAAAACCAAACTTTAACGACTATATGGACATTCAGTATTTATTTCTAAATTCTTCACTTTTTTTAGAATCAATAATTTTTTTATCTCAAAAAAAAAATATATATATATATAATAAAATAGTAAAAGGACAACGGAACAAAACAACGTCAGAAGCAAGATAAGAAAAAATAAGAGAAAATGAAGGCAGGCAGAAGCGTTAGCTGCTTCGTTTAAGGGAATCTATTTTTTAAAATGTTAAGAAAAGATGGAAAGGTTGGTTGTACGATTAAGAATACTGTTTTTTGAAAAAGACTATTCTTGAGTGAAATACAATAAAGGATATTTTAGGGAAAAAATTAAATTGCAACATACCGAATTGCATTAAAAATACATTAAAATGGCATTCTTTCCGAGTAGTTCTTTTAATTTTATTATCATTCAATGAATTATATATACATACATACATGTGTGCGCATGAGCACGCGTGCAAGCGTATATGCGTGTCAATGTGTGCATGTGGATTTCCAGAATGTTTATTGTTTTTCTTTTAGCAATACTATTGCTGTTACTTTCCGAATAATAAATTTAAAAAATAGTAAAATATTTTTAAGAATAAATTTACACTGCAGCGAGATATATTCAAAGGAAGGAGAAGTAGACCGGTTACGTTTTAAAAAAATCAGCACTTTAACTTGAGTCTATTTACCCCTATGTGTATTCGTTTCAAGTATTTCGGGTGTGGGTGTTAATCGATTACAATGACCCCAGGACTCAACTGCTATTCATTTTATCGACCCCGAAAGAATGAAAGGTGAAGTCGACCTCGGCCGTATTTGAACTTAGAATGTTAAGACGAGCGAAATGCCGCAAAGCATTCTGCCCGGCGTGCTAACGTTGATAGTCGGAAGGGGAAAATATCTGGACTGTATGCATGGTCTTCCAGCAACTGGAAGTCCAGATTTTCAATGGTTTCAGTTGTATGGGCGGTCGTACGTGAGCGTGTATTGCCGTGCAAGAACCATCTGCTTCGACAATAGACCTCGGCGTTTGGTGTGAACTACTGGTTTCTGTTTGTTGGCCAGCATTTTAGTATATGCGTGTGTGCCTGTGTGTGTATGTGTGTGTCCTTGTGTATGTTCGCGCGCGTTTACATATACTTCGAGCAAATATAGCTGTTACTTCCAAGCGTGCATGAGCTGTTAGCATGTACCGTCCTTCCGCAATTATTTTAGGTGCCTATGTAGCCACGATCAGAGAAAACACACTCTCAGCTCTCCAACTCTTGATCCAGTGTAAAAGCGCCTCACAGATAAAGGCATATACCTTGTAAGTAAAGGGTGAGAAAAAGTTTCGTCGACACAGAGCCGATACTCTCTTTCATGAAACGAAATTGAAACCACAACCGATGGACCCCAGGATACGAGCCCAACAACCGAATTATTACCTTACGTACCTTCATATGTGAGTGTGTGTTGTCATACATATCAGCTATGTTTGTGTGCTTGTATGTGTGTATGATGTGAGTGTATGTATATATGTATGTATGTGCGTAAGTGTGTGTACATGCGAGTGTTTGCATGTGTGTTTGTGTGTGTGTGTAGCGTTGGTGCACGTTGCAGGTGGGGTTGTGTAGTTGAGAAGTATGGCGCTCTGCGTGACACCATGAGCAATTGTCTTTAATGTAACCCATGCCGAACAAAATCTAGCTAGTCGATTTAGTTTGCGGAAATTGAAAGACGCTTGTCGTATATATATATATATATATATATATATATACATATATATTCATCATTTTCATGAAAAACAGCCAAAACAGGTAACAAGGATATGAAAATAATATTTGAAGAGATTCGTTATTGGTATAAAAATATACCATAAAGAAGTATTAAAAAATGGAATGAAGATGTTGAAACAGAAATAGACTTATTATAAAACTGGATTCAATACATACGTACGTTTCGAAAAACAAGGCAGTAGATAAGATACAATAAGAGAACACAGATGGGGCATAAGAGAACATAGATGGGGCATAAGAGAACATAGATGGAACAACATAGATCTCTTATTGTATCTCATTTTATTTTATTTTATTTTTATCTCATTTTACTTCATCTTATTAGACTTTTTGGTGTCCTTCAAAAGATTTCTCACTAATGAGAATGACAATGCATAAATTAGATTTTAAAATTTTATTTTTATTTTTTCTTGATTTTAATTTTTTATTTTCAATTATAATTATAATCGCTATGATATAAATTTTTTCTTACATTTTTCCATTGTTTTTCGAAACGTACGTTTGCATTGAATCCCGTTTTATAATACTTGTTTATGGCATATTTTTATACCTATAACGATCACCTCAAATATGTAAGTATGCATATATATATATATATATACACAAGTCACCGTGGACAATGAGGCTGCAGTTAAGCCAATGGTGCTTCACTCTACAAAATATACTGGATAATGCCCCGACTATAGACAGTTTTATTTGGTTTTATCGACCTGTCAAGATTCTATTCTGACTGTTTACTGAACGATAAAGCAACTTACAATTATCAAAATTTAAAGGTGAGGCGTTTATTGATTTCATTTATTTTCTAATGAGCACATTATCTGGCAGCATGCTGATCAATTACAGGAGGCCTTCCAAACTCTTAATAAACTTTTCATTGTTAACATGGGATATTTTAATAAATGGATTTATAATTAGATTATGTGAGAAAATATATCTTTGCAGACCTATATGAGTGTGTATATTCTACTTCAGTACTTTTTTTTCTTTTTATATATCTCGTTGTGCTTATATTGCGTGGCTGGTCGTCTTAGTCTGCACTCTTATCCACAGAAGACAAATCTTGCTTGAAACTTTTATTCTGTTACTTATTTCCTCTGTAAAATCATTAAAAAGGACACAAGGTTTAGACATTTTTTCTGTACTTCCTGCAAAACTATCGAACAAAAGAAAGACTGCTTTGAATCGGAAAAAATAAATAAATAAGCAGAGAACTTATACAGTGTGCATATTTTTAAAAAATCACTGTAAAATATCTACATAAATATAAAATTAAACCAGATTCAAAAAGAACTAAGAAAATTTCAATTTTTATAAATATTCCTTCAAAAAATGTTCAAATGTTTATATTTTCATCTAAAACTAAGAAATATGTTTATTTTTTATTCAAGTATCTCAACTACTTTTATAAACTCACTAACTCCTATATAATGTTGTTAAATGGCTGAAACACTGAGTAGGAATGATACAATAGATAATGTAAGTAATGATTATTCTTATACAAACAAATGGACATACGTACACAAACATATATACACATACATATACATAGATACATGCAACCATGCATATGTATGTATGTATGTTTGTATGTATATATATATATATATATATTATATATATATATATATATATATATATATATATATAGTTATAGATACGGATATATGTATATATAAGTGGGAACACTCTAATATTAATATGTACGGGCTAACAACGCGCTGCATGAGTCTCTTAACAAACGTCTCATCATGTTTTGTCCCCGTTTGTCTTTCGATTTCCATTTTCCTGCACTCTCATTTTCCACCTTACTGCTATCGGCAGTAATCTTTTTGCAGTGCATTGAATTTTGTTGAACTGTATCAAGGTGGAAGTGAGGAAGTGCTTGTAGAAGAGAAAAGGCGATAGTTAAAGCGTTTGAGGAGAACTAATTCAGCATGCTGGTACTGCCCGTAGTATCCTTAATTAATTGATAATTTTACCTGTATGGTTTTTTACGCATGCTAAGCCACTGATACCATTATAAACCACAATATCTTTATATATATTTATGTAAGTATATATATAAGTATACGCAATCTCCATGACTTGATACCTAGTGGCCATGCAGTCCCACAAAAGCTGTTCCAAAGCAATTTATGCAGACAGACAGGACCTGCAATCTTCTGTCCATAGAGAGAGTGTTGAAACATGTCCTTACAATTTACATTTATCTTTATTTTTCAAATGTTCTCAGTAAAACACAACAACCACAGCTTGCTAAAATTACACTCATTAACGATTTCTCCAAACAGGCTTCATAGATTTTCGAGCCTTATCGGGTTCTTATCATGTAGAGGTGTCTATATAATTTGACTAATGCCAGAAAAATACGGGGAGCAATGTGATTGTATCCATAGCAAATCAAGTTGTTTTGGAGCACAGGGGCTATTAATTTGTACACTGTTAATAATTAACACTTTATTTAATATCAGTGACCTGTCGAGCCGGTGTCAAAGTGATACTAATTGAATTGTCAGTACCATAAGAGATAAGCAAATACGGTGAGCTGGCAAAGCAGCTAGGCACTGAGGCTTACCACTGTACTCTGAAACCAGTTAAAGT
>NC_043004.1:47886944-47891944 GCF_006345805.1 Octopus sinensis | reverse complement strand
AATGTGTTCGTTATAGCGAGTACATAATGTGTTCGTTATATGGTAACTTTCGTCAGAAGTCAATTTTCAGTAATATAGCAAGACTTCGACTGTTCAATAAATTATCAAATTAATTAAGTTCGTCAATGAACTACAATCAGTACGTGAGTGTTTATTGACAGAATGAGACTTCTTAAATACTAGAACAGCTGTTTCAATATACGATTTTACATGAAACATTTTGAAAAATATATATACAGACACTAATATACATACGTGTGTATGTTGGCCTCATGTGTGATTGTGTGTGTTTATATACACTGTTTGTGCGCACGGGCGTGTATACATTCATATATTATTTGTTTGTAAATTCTTCTTTACGCGCAGAAAAGATGACGATGAAATAAAGAGTTGTATTAGCCAGGGTCTAGATGTATTGATTGATTTAATTTCTGAGAAATTTATTATGAAGTAAAACATTGCTTGGATAGCTTATAAGTCTCTATGTCGATTTGAATTTTCCATTTATATCATAAACGTGTCTCTTCTTTACTATTGGGATTACACAGATGGAGAAAGATATAAATTAATATGTTGAGTGTATATCATTTGATTTAGATGGAGACTTTCCAATTATATGTATGTCCATAGTAAGACAGATTTCAAAAGCTGATTTATTTCAGCAAGGATTAAAAAAAAAGGAGAAAAGAAAAGTAATAGAAATTGGTTTTGCTACGAAAATAAATGACTTTCTTTATATGAAAGATATTCATTTCATAATTTCGATTGAGCGGAGAAGAAAATATGAATAAAATACAAATATAAACAAATCAACAAAAAACGAATCTTTGGAAGCTATATATTTATTATACATGGAATATATGTAAAATGGGAAAAATAATATATAACCAGTGTAAGTTTCTGCTTCCTTTCTTTGAGTTGGAAGTGCATATTGGTACTACTTCGACTCCAAGAACCAAATTGCATCACTATGTCAGAACATACAAATGAAATCATAATAAGCGTGCAAGAAAAGTGACGTTAAGGCGTCGATCGTTCATTCCATTACTGCAATGTTCTTTTTGCTATGTTGATTTTCCCAAAAGTAAAATTAGGGCTGAAAAGCACAACTAATTTAATAACTAATAAAGTACAGAATGACATCATTGGTTTAAGTTATAAACTGCGAATTGTACTTGTTCGTAATAACTATATTAACATACTAATTTGTCTTAACATACTAAATTATACTGCTGTCATCTTTTTAATGCCATGTGAGCTCTCATTTCCTTTTAATATATATCCAGGACTACATTGTCCAATATGCCCTTCCTTTTAAAGGAAATACGGGTATTTCGGCTTTAGGGTGTATAGACCCAACTTGCAGGTAACTTAACATACACCAGGAAAACGGGAGAGTCATCGACATTTTCATAGAAATTTTGCATTTGGAGGCTAGGCGGGATAGCGGATTAATAAAATTTCTCTATTCGTTCAGCATTTAGAATTCTCCCTTACTTGGTTGAATCGTTAGCATGCCGGGCAAAATGCTTAGCAGCATGTCGTCCGGCTTTATATTCTGAATTCAAATTCCGCCGAGGTCGACTTTTCTTTTCATTCTTACGGGGTCAATAAAATGAGTACCGTTTGAATACTGGGATCGATGTAATCGACTTAGCCCTTCTCCCGAAATTGCTAGCCTTATGCCAAAATTTGAAACCAATATTCTCCTAAAATCGATAAAACGAAGAAACTCCGTGGTTGAAAGGCCTGCAATGACATATCTCGTAAATCACAATGTACCAGACTAAAGAAATAAAAGAACGAACTAACACATTGCATAATGTACTTCTTCATAGCTACATCACATATGAAGTTTATAAGACATGAAAGGTTGGCTTTCATAAACTCTTATAGTTGCACAAAATATATTCACATAACATTAGTTTAGCGCTTCTCTGACAAGATTCTAGTAAATTTCTAGATTGCGATATTTCATATTGTAAAGCTCTTCCTAACACTTTTATAAAGGAAGTTGTAATTGTAACATTCTCATAAGTCATGCATACTCTTTGGTTACTGCCTGCAACAGTCCTGAGAATGACTCTAAACTGCATCTATTAGTTGACCCAGGTTCAGGAGTTCCAGGATTTCGAAGCGGGTGGCAGTATCATTTAGCGACTACTGTTCTTAGGTCTGACCCGGAGTTGTAGCACGTGTCATGATCCCAGCTATAGGATACTGCGAACGTGTTCATTTGTCCTTCCTACATGGCGCATACATGAGTGGAATGATGGTAAGTGCACCTGGAGCCAGGTATTTACTTCTGGAAAGGAGCCATGCACAGCAGAGTTGGTTAAGCTATTGTCTTTGCAATTCCGTCGACCAACGACGAAAAAAGAGCCACCCATTGCCAACAATGAAGGTTTTACAGTACGCACCAAATGCTGGTTATTACACGTGGTTTCTATATTAAAGCGTAAGTCCACTTTCATGTAGATCATCCATTGCCTTATATGTACTATTCACCAGTTCAACCAATATGATGATATTACTATCTTGAACATAATCTAAAAATATTAATAAAATAAATTGGCGACTTCTTTAAAGAGAGATCTATGAAAAGAGCTATCTCACATTAACATCTAGATATCATCAGAAAGTTGTCCTAACAATATGAAAGAATCGCCTAATAGATTTTGAAAAGCTGAAATTTCAAATATCCTAAGATATCTAAAACATTAGAGAAAGAACGTTCACATCGTAATCAACGCTTGTTCGGAAATCACATGTTCTTAACTTCTAAAGAAACTTATAACGTAAGCACTTACATCTTTGTTCTGTACGACTTTTAATGACATCATCGTCCCGACAGATGTTTTGGAGGGAGTTTCAAGAGACTTGCGAACGATGAATTATCAAACGAACAGAGATAAAGAGATAACGCCACCGCCGCCGTCGCCGCCGTCGCCGCCGTCGCCGCCGTCGCCGCCGTCGCCGCCGTCGCCGCCACCAACACCAACACCACCACCACCACAACAACAACAACAAGAACAATTACTACTAATACTACTACTACTACTACTACTACTACTACTACTACTGTTCATGTCCTTTAAAGTAGCAGACACATGAAGGAAATTAAGAAATTTCTAAAGCAATGAAGTAAAATAAATGTACGATGTAAGCAGTGATTTAGTTGAATATCCGATAGAAGTCTCTTCACTTTCGCAATTAATGCTCAGATGTATTTGTAATGGTGTGTATGTTATTGTTGTTTTTGTTAATGCTAATGTTGTATTTGCTTTTGATGTGGACATTGCTGTACAATGTACAAGAAATTTCCAGCTGAATAGAAAATTCGAACTGGTTTCGATTCACTGTTGCAGCTAGTTAATCTATTTTGAGTCTTTAATTCTTTTACTGGGGAAAACGCAAACGTCGTAAATACTGGCGTAAGAGAGCAACAACATCTTGTGTCACGAACAATTATTTTTATCTTGTTGTATAATCCAGATTAACATTCATTGAAAAATATCTATGAAACGGTAACATAGCTATAACAGTTACGTATATTGCATTAAATATGTCTTTTTTTCTATGAAGAAGACAGCGTGTGATCTAAAAGAAATTTCCTTTCTATTTCTTGTAAGTCAAGCGGCGTGACGATGTAGGAACTCTTAAACTTAATTGCTTAGTTAAAGGATAGTACTTATGATCCTTTTTTGGTGCCACCGGAGCAGATGAGAAAAGATTGTCCTCAACCGGAGTCTTAACCTCATTGTTTGTAACATAGTGGACTCCACCAGAGGCAACCGAGGGCAAAGGGTAGCGATAATCGGTTGGCGGTACATCGTTACTGTCATTGCTTGAGCTAAAAGCCTTTAACAATTGGAATATACTAGACTGAATATGTGAGTCGGGCTTCTACCTTAAACAAAACCATGACGCATATATGAATGAGGCCATGCATAATTTTTTTTTATGTAGAAACAAAGGTTCTATCTTTATATTAGAAATTACTATTCGTTTCAAATTTTGGCACAAGGCCAGCAAGTTCGGAAGAGTTGTTAAGCCGAATACATCAACTGCTACTCTTTTCATTGACTCAGAAAAGATAAAAGGTAAAGCCGACCCCAGGGAATTTAGAATTTGAACGTAAAGGAGGACGAGAAGCCGTTAATCATTTTGCCCGGTGTGCCGACGATTCTGCCAGCTCGCTGCCTGACATTAAAATGTAATGTTGATAGTGTGTCCACACATATATCCCGGGCAGATATTAAGCTTCATCCGAATGGTAGACGTCTGTTAAGGATCTTAGGAGTTTTGAGGGGAAGATGGAGTTACTTTTAACGTGATTGCTCCCATGCTCGCTCTAGCCCAGGCCAGCAGTACTTGACAAGGATCCCTAGTTATGGGTGAAATAACAGAATATATTTATGTGGGGCTCGGATGAGGGCTGTTCTATAGGTATGCGTCACCGGTGGATATGCTTTGATGTTATGTGAAACATTACCATGCATAAGGTTTAAATAGGCCCTGGCTGCATCTAGATTAAATAGGCCCTGCCCTGCGAAGAGGCAGGAAACTAATGGCATAAACTCTGAAAAAAAAACCGTCAAAAGGCAACTGGAAACAGCTGTGGTATCTTACCGAGGTAAAATCCTGAATCTTCAGATTAGTGAATGGAGGGTACTTGGAGACAGTCTGAAAGAAAATGAAGACGTGTGACGTAGTAGTTGGGGTGCTCGGCTCATGATGATAAGGTCTTGGGTTCAAATACTGGAGTAGGCGGACTTGCGACTTTGAGTAAGGCCCTCCTTACATGCATACATACATACATGAGAGTGTTTCACTGTCTGCTTACGGCTACATTGCAAACGCATAGCACACGTTATCAAGACAGTCACTCGTGAGCATAGTCTGGCTGTACTCTAAGTATTAACACCCTCGTTACCATATTTATTCTCAAATGCACTACCTTTGTTTTACTTTATCATAACCCGGAACAATTTAGTAAA
>NC_043004.1:47874444-47884444 GCF_006345805.1 Octopus sinensis | reverse complement strand
TGGAACAAGTATAATATTATTGGACGCTCAGCAAAGATGGATGGTTTAACGTTTCGAGCGGAGCTCTTCATCAGAAACATAAGAAAAGGAAAGATCCAAAGAAGGGAAGACGGAGGGAAAAAAACCGCCAACGGTATGTATATGTATATATATTTATTTTTATTTATTTATTTTATCTAGTTTCAACTCACGAGCTGTGGCCATGCTGGGGCATCGCCATTCGCTGTTGCTACATGATTTTACTTCACGAATGCTTTTTAGCAATTGCCATTTGGTGCATGAGAGAGTTCGATGCAGCTGCCCTCATCTGTATCTCCTGCCGTGAAGTTGGTTCATCTGGCTCACCTGACAGGAAGAGATCCAGTTTTATTTTAAAGACATCTGCATCCACCCCATGCAGGTCTCTCAGGTCCTTCGGGAGGATATTGAAAAGCTGTGGACCTCTGAAGCCCAGGCTATCACAGTATCTTGCCCTACATCTTGATGGCAAATTTGGAGTCCTTGGCACTATGCAGTGGCGCCCAATCCTAGTATTTGTGTAACTCTCGATGACAAAGTTTGGGACAAGTCCTTCCAGGATCTTCCAGATGTATATTATGGCATATCTTTCTCGCCTACGCTCTAAGGAATAGAGTCTTAATCTCTTGAGTCTTTCCCAATAGCTTATATGCTGGGTCTGTGTCGATACCTATATGTATGTTCGGTGGTGAGGATTGGGTATGTCACACAATTATACTTGCTGTATCTATTCCTCCTGGCTTACCTAATCTTTTGGTGAAAAGTGACCGCCCAAAAAATAAAAATAATATCGAAAAGAAATGGGCTCGATAAGATGTAAGAAGATCCATCTTGGAGTGTACTTCAACATGGCAGAGACAGGAAAATTTTAACAAATAATAGTACACACACAGACACACACACACACACACACACACACAACACACACACACACATATATATATAGTGCATATAAGTAGTCTCTATCATTATATATAATTTAAACTTTAATTTCCTTTATATTTAACATTCACTATTAATATCCCTACTCTTTCTGTTAGCTACTTATGACGTTATATCATATAACGTTTTTTTAAACAATATTAATAGCGTTATGTCTATCGCTATACAAATCCATCATTTTTTGCTAAAATGTTGTATTGACGAGTTTCGTTCTTTTCACTTTCCCGAAGAGAAGATTGTATTGTTTATACCATTTATTCTTTTGAATAGTATCAGTGGAATTTTCGAAACATGTGTCGAAAGTAAAAATACTTGTTTAAACCTGCGTTAACTCCATTTTTTATTCATATTATTCAAAATATTCAACGTAAACACAAAGTTTCAACCTTTATAAACAAGGAGTTACAACATCTTTACTTGTGAGATTTTTGCTGCCCTGGTAACTATTTATTTATTTTTCCGTGTTAATTGTTAACAAGGTAAAAATACACTCATCTATTTATATATATATATATGCAAAATCGGACACACATACACAGGGTATGTGTGTTGTTACTTCGTGGGTCGGCTGTGGTTTTTAGCCGTGAGAGAATATGTTCCCTATTCGCCTGGTGCAAAAGGCGTCTGATACAAAAAACCACAGTCAAGAGAGACAACTCACATGAGGTCCATCCTCGGAGCTACAGACACCGAGGTTTCCGCATTGTTTTGACTTATCAGAGCCGTTTAACGAACAAGGCCCGGTGCAACCATATCGCCGACTATGACTATATGCTAAATGGTTTAGATATCATCTGCTGGCATATCCCGAAGTTTCATGACACAGAATAATTTCAAATAGGTATTAGAAGAAAATCGATGTCTATAAACCAAGATAAACACACATACACAGGGTATGTGTGCTGATAGCCCGTGGGTCGGTTGCGGTTTTTAGGCGCCTGCTGTAAAATACACCTGAAAGTAAGTCAGTCATATGTAGATATATACACATATACATATGTATGTATGTATGTATGTATGTATGTATGTATGTATGTATGTATGTATGTATGTATGTATGTATGTATGTATGTATGTGTAAACGCGGAGTAGATGAAACAGAGGCGGCTGAAGAAGGGGAATGTTCCTTGTATTGTATGTCTTGTACTCTAATTTTTCGTTGTTTAAGAAAAATGTCCACTTCCTTGATTTTGTGTTTATGTTTTCGTTTCTCATTGTGTTCGACGTTTTTTTGGTGTCCTGTACCCATATATGCATGTTTATATACATATAGATGTAGGTACGTACATATATGTATGCCTATATGCATATGTTTTATCTATTATTTTGTTATTATATATATATACATACACATATATGTATACATGCACATGCGTGTATGTGCGTGCGCGTGCGTGTCTGTGTAATAAAAAGAACATAGTTTTTGTTAAATACAGCTACTCAAGGTTTCCTGGCCGAAGCAATAATTTATTTCGCCATTTTTTAAGCTGATAACAGGACCGTATGTCTGTTGCTTTTTAAAGCAGACGATGTTTAAGCAAGAGACGAAATAATTTATTATTTGCAGGAAACCCTTGGTAGCTTCATCGAACAACACTTGTTTTTTTTTATTACAATAACATTATATTTAATCTCTTATCTGATCAACTACTATTCTACTGTTCTACTGATTCTGTTGTGACTGTAATTTTAAGGGCCAGCTTTGTCACACTCTGTATCATGCTGAATATCCCTGAGAACTACGTTATGGGTACACGAGTCTGTGGAGTGCTCAGCCACTTGCACATTAATTTCACGAGCAGGCTGTTCCGTTGATTGGATCAACTGGAACCCTCGTCGTCGTAAGCGCCGGAATACCAATGAATATAGTATATATATATATATATATATATATATATATATATAGAATATGCATGATCTGTACATATCAGTAGCATCATTTAAAGGTATCCTCTGTGAGGCACAGGTATACATGAATATTAGGTATTTACACACAATAGTAAAAGTGCTTCAGTTAATTCTATGAAGCAACGTAATTCATTCGTTTATTCATTCATTTATTCATTCATTTTCCATCCAGTGTTTAAGCACTCTGCTTCTCTAACTGAGAACGTCTATAACTTGGACAAATTTAGCTACAAACTGACAAACTGAATTCAACACTGTTGGGACACATATTACTTAACCAGGGAATAGGAGTCCCCGTAGATTATTTACTAAAGGAAGTTTGGATGTTATATTAGCTGGTAGCAAACATTGTCATAAACATTGCGAAATAGTAATTTAATGCACACATTGAAAAAGGACAATCGAAAATTAGCGAATTGGGAAATATCTGAACTATGAGAGTCAGGCTAGCTATACTGCTGGCCAGAGAGGAGGCACCGGGGCATAGCCACGAGATTGTCACGATTTTCATACAAGTTGCACGATTTTTATAACCTCATCTAACTGAAAAGCTCTGTGTACCCATGCATGAACTCCTCTTTCATTCCATCCACTGGTGTATGAAACAAACTGCTGTTTTCTGTATTTTTTACTATTATTTATAAGGCGGTGAGCTGGCAAAATCGTTAGGACGCCAGGCAAAAATGTTTAGCATTATTTCGTCCATCTTCACGTTCGGAGTTCAAATTTCGCTAGAGTCGACTTTGCCTTTCATCTTTGAGAGGTCGATGAAAAGAATAACAGTTGAGCACTGGAATCAATGTAATCGGTTTACCCCAACCCCGAACTTACTGGCCTTCCACAAAAAATTGAAATCATTATATATATATATATATATGTGTGTGTGTGTGTGTGTGTGTGTGTGTGTATGTGCTGATTTATATGCTTTATCTTATGTATGTATTCTCATGCATATACTTGCATATCTAGATATACTCATATATACTTAAATGATAAACTTCTGGGAAGTTGTACAGACTTTTACAGTTCCAGTAATGGTTTGGATCTGTAGTCTTCGAATTAGCTTTCTTCTTTCTGGTTTTGAGAAGCCTAATTTCCCAATATTGGTATTTTGTCAGTGTGTTACATAACACAGTGCTCCAATAATTACAGGTATATATATGAAATTGTAACTTGAGTATAGTAACTGTAGATTTCTCAGTAATTCAGCGTATGTATGTCCTTATTCAGTTTATTTCAAGAGAAAGAACCGGTTTCTAACCAAGATCCAAGGCTCCCTCATTCGAATTTCAACATAAACAACAGAGTATGTATGTATATATGTATGTATGAATGTATGTATGTGTCTATGTATGTGTGTGTGTATGTGTGTATGTGTGTGTGTGTATGTACACATATCAGGCATGTGTTATCAGTAATTACTCAGGGTAAGCAGTTAGTGACCTTTATGTAGTAAAACACAAAAAGTAAGCGAAACACAGGCGCGTGACTGAGTTGAAGACAGATTTATTTCTGCCTTTATAGCACGTAAAGAAAACGGTGTTGTAGGAGTGTACGCAGCATGTGTACTACAACAATACTATGTGTACCTTAAATACTGAGATTGGAAAGTAGGGGTAATTAAGCATAACTCATCTAGAAAAAAAATTGCATTTTATGGTTAGTTATCAGACTAACATTCATAATTTTATTGAATTAAGTGCATATTTTGCCATAAAAGGAAAATGTTGATATCGATCTAGTCTATTCAAGACAGCGACTACCTACCTTGCCTACTTCGGCGGCATCTTAGTGGAGCAGATACTGTACTTTATTCTCTACCTCTGTGTATTGAAGCTAATCCACATGCAAGTTTATTTTCTACGCAGAAACATGGATCTAGTGTTTCGTATTAAGATTTGTCAAAGCTTTAACAACTTAGCCGTATCGTAGCAAAATACTTCTTTTTTTTAATAAATTGATTGTTTTTATTTCGTTACATAGAAAAAACTGTTTATATCTTGATGTAATGCTAAGACAGATAAATCTCAAATTAAAAGATATGACAAATGTAAAGCAAATAACACAGTTTTCCAATACGTTCTCTCCAAAGACTGGTCATGTAGTCCTATGTGGGTAAATATTATACACCATTTTAAGAATTAAAGTTCTAGAGAAAATCATGTCTTTGATCTTCTATAAACTTCTAATAATCTTATTGTTTTAAAACTAACTGTGGCATTCCCCTGGCTATTGTTATTTTACTCAATGTTGCAAAATTGACTTCTCGACATTTGATAATTAGAGTACCAAAACAGTATGGGTTGTGATCTAGATGGTAATGCATATAAATCCACAAGGCATTCTGCTATTGAAACGCATTATTAAAACTAGAGAGAAAATTATATTACAATCTAATATTTTGCCTTCAATGACTGCCTGTGGTCGCTTATCAAAGTTGCATTAATCACTCAGATAAACAATTATTGCTCGCAAAATAATTTGAATTGCTTTAATAAATTCATTTGGCAATTTCATTCTCCCCCTCTCTCTCTCTTACACACACTAAATGAATCAGCATCTCTCTGTGTCTACTCTTCAAGGCAGAAACATCTGCATTTTCATATCTTACTACTTTTATGTCAATAACAGTATCTATACTGTCTTATTCTTCCATTTCTCTGTCAATAGTTGGATATTTTCTGTCTTTCCGTACTTCTTCTTCAGCGACATTCTTCCCTATGACTTTCCATCTTCCACCCTCTTTCTTTCTCTTTCCTTTTACTTCTCGCTATTTTATTCTGTTCGATTTTTTTATCACATACATCCATGTCTACAACAGACATTTGATTTTATAACATAGGATATAACAAAATGCATTTAGTTATCGTTACATATAAATACATATCAATGTAAAAGAATGTTTCTGTTTTTGATGAAGCCCCACTTAGTAGGTTCTTTCGATTGAACTCATTCAATCTATCACCATCAAGATATTTCTTTAGACGTAACGCACAGTAAACTGTATTAATTAATATATTAGTATTTCAATGCCTGTATTGAAGAAGACTTGTCTCTTATACAGGAAATCGAACAGCCATGTAGAGCTACCTTCAATGGCTCAAAATAAGTACGTCAATAGGAATCACTGATTTTTCATATGCATGTACCCTTACTCAAGGTTCATGTTTGAACATATGAGCTGGATCTCTGTCCATAATTGTGGAATGGTTTAGAGGTATTACCCTGCTTTGCCATCAATTTACTGCTTTTATTCCTAATGTTGTGAGGAAAACACGATTAGCGAATAATACCTATGCAGCGATAAGAAACAAATAGTTAAATGAACAATAATAATAATCCTTTCTATTATAGCGCCTGAAATGTTTGGGGAGGAGACTAGTCGAATATGTCGATCCCAGTGTTCAGCTAGTACTTATTTTCTTGATTTCGAAAGGATGAAAGGCAAAGCCAACCTCGGCGGAATTTCAACTCAGAGCGTAAAGACGTGCGATATCTTTGCTCACATTTCGCTCCCTTTCCAGCTCTGCAATAAGACATAGTCTGCTCTGTACTTCCCACTCTTGTGCCTTCGGAAAATTATTCTACAAACGTAAATATGGTTCACAAGTTGGCGTGTAAATCATCATGACAACTAAGGTAAAGTTACCAGTGAAACAATTCACATATAAAAATACGTCTATGCTTAGAGTAGGGAAAATCTTATTAATTAATATTAATTATTCACTGAAGGTAAGAAAACATTAGAAACATTAACTCAATGACTAATATTAATTTAATCTGATTTTGGCAAGTAGAGGCAATAGTTGATGAGAGTTTTCAATGGTATTTGCCAAGATCAGAGTAAATTAATGTTAGTGAGATAATATTTACTTCTCTTCACGGCGTCAGCTTTATAAGTATGATGCTACTAACTTCACCAAAATTTCTGGAGTTGTGTATTTGGATTACTCATCGTAATCTATTTGGTTGTTGTGAAACTAACAGTTACTTCATCTTTTAAGTGTATCCAAGAAATTATAAGTTCATGGTATATTACTATAAATTCAACTGGACGTAAACTTGTAATGTAAACACACACACACTCGCACGCACACACACACATACACACATACATGCATACACATACGAAAGTGTATGTGCATGTCATTGTGTGTATGTATGTATATATGTATATATACATACGGGACGACACTGCATGGTGCCAAAGATCCCAGCAATGCCATCACGCTTCAGGACCAGTTACTGCAACAGCCTGGGTTTCAAGGGCCCACAGCTTTTTAATACTCTCCCAAAGAGTCTGAGGAACTTGCACAAAGTAAATGTAGGGGTTTTTAAATCAAAGCTGGACCTCTTCCTGTCGAGAGTCCCAGATGAGCCTACCTCACGGCAAGAGGTGCAAATGAGGGTAGCTATATCAAACTCCATTCTTCATCAAGTGCCACATATCAGAGGAAGCTTCCAGTAATAACAGTGTAGCGCAAAACGGCGGTGCATCAGCATGGGCGCAGCTCTTAGCTGAAACTTAATAATAATATATATATATATATATATATAATATATATATATATATATATAATTATAAATTAGGGTATCTACGAGACACCACCATGCTGAAAATAGCAGCCATGATCTGACTCTAAAACCACCTTAATTGTCCATATATCAACACGGAGAGAAAATAAAGTGACATGATGAAACTAGTAAAAAATTACTGGATAATTCTAGATCCCGGATTTCTGGGTTTTGCATTTAGGAATGCTTTGCCTCGTCAGTAGAATACACACAGGAGGGAAACATAAATACATATATATATAAATACAACATACGAATACTTACACATACGAGCGTATACCCATATATATATGCACGTAGATATCCTAATTTATAATTTTAATAATTTACCATTGAAGGTTATTTTTTCCATGCTGACCACTTGATAAAATCGTTATTTAAATTAACGATCTTATCCCTATTTATATAAACTTATATATATATATATATATATATATATATATATATATATATATATATATATATCTTTGTAGATAAACCTACGAGATGCGAGAGATATTTTAGTATGTATTTGGTAGTAAAACAACTCTAATGTACCAAAAATCAGATGCATTTTAATAAGAAGTGGTGCCCTCGTTCTCGGTAATCTTATAGGCTTATTGTATGAATCCACCTTCAGCTTTGATGACTGCTTCAATGCGGGATCGGAATCGTCGACACGTCCTACACTAAATGGTCGTTATTTATTTTGGACACTACTTAAACAAAGATAATCTCCCGTGAAGCGATAAAAGGCAAAGTCTTTTTTCTCTCACTCTTCTATCTTTTCTCACCCCCCCAAAAGATAATGTTTTTCCCAGCGTTCACTATTTCCCCTCATTAAGGTCTAACGACCCTCCATGTTTGTTTTCAATCAGTTTCCTTGTATGTCTCCACTGTCGTATTTTTGTTCCTAACTTAGAGCCTCCATAAAACCTAAATTTTATTTTAAGATTCATATTGTCATTGAATGCTCGAAATGAAGAGTAGATAGACAGCCAACAACTAATGTAGGGCTCTTTCTCTGTTTACTTGTCCTGTTTTCCCTTTTTTCTCGTTGTTTACGTATTTCATGTTAATTGTATCGTCGGTGACGTCCTGAAACCTTAAATGTACGTACGTACATATATACACACACACACAATTATCTATCTATCTATCTATGTATCTATCTATCTATGTATCTATCTATCTATCTATCTATCTATCTATATCTATCTATCTATCTATCTATCTATATATCTATCTATCTATCTATCTCTCTCTCTCTCTCTCTCTCTCTTTCTCTCTCTCTGTGTATATATATATATATTATATATATATATATATATAGGGGGAGAATTCACAAAAAACAAAAGACGAAGACAGGAGGTGTAGACAACAAACAGATGTACAAGTATAACGCTCAGGAAGTGAAAAAGTCTTTAACGTTTCGAGCCTACGCTCTTCCACAGAAAGGAACACAGAAAGAAACAAGGAGAGAAAATAAAGAATGTGTAGTGGCTTGCGATCTATCATAATATAATTTATTATTTTAATTGAACGCGACGCACGTATTTCCAAGTAAGTTTAAATATACACATAGGTATGTATATGTCTTTGTGCGTGCGTGTATATGTGTGCGCGCACATATTGCGAGCTCCCCCAGTTTCCCTCAACCAAATTTACTCACAAGGAATAGATTGGTCGACCGCGGTGCTGTAGTAGAAGACATTTGTTCTAATCCCACATTGTAGGACTGAACACGAAATGATATGGTTGCGAAGCGATCTTCTTCACAGTTCAGTGGATATTCTCCACGCCCATGTTGATAGTTTATATTGTAGAATTTTCACTTTTTGCTATGCATTTTTGTGTTACGGCTCAATTAAAAGAGGAAAAACAAAGGTTTTTTTTATTCAGAAATATCGAATTACTTAAGAATAGGAAGTATAAAAACTGCAGTTGCGAAATAACATCCGATGAATGTGTTAAGATTCATTCCAACCACGAACATTCACTGTATACTGAACTATTTGATTTAGTGTTATTTAAAAATCTTTGAGCGTTCTCATATTTTATTCAAGGTCTTGCCAAAACGTTGAAAAAAAAGGGTAGAGGTTATTGAAACGCTGAAACCTGAGTTCTAGCTCAAACATTGAAAACAAAGTACGGTTTGCTAAAATTAATCAAAAGCTTGTTGGTCAAGGTAAACCTGACAAAGAATAAAATTTTGTACCCAGAAAATACAGGACATCCAGTGCAATACAGTAGAAAGCATGTGTCTATGTTATAACTTCGAGGGAAACCACAAGGAACTATGTAATTATCATTGGGAAATGAACTTCTTAACCATACGACTTTAATGGCTTATACTGTAGTCAGAACTTCATTAACATTTAAACATAATTCTCAGATTTTGTCACGCTAGAATCTATAAAATGAAAAGAGTAGCCATTGAAGGTATCAACACATTCACAATCAATGCTGGCTGACGTATCGCCGGGA
The DNA here is from genome assembly GCF_006345805.1 of Octopus sinensis. Lineage (NCBI taxonomy): Eukaryota > Metazoa > Mollusca > Cephalopoda > Octopoda > Octopodidae > Octopus > Octopus sinensis. The sequence goes on along the minus strand of NC_043004.1, from coordinate 47,874,535 downwards.
CTGTGGCTTTAGAGGAAATGTACAAGTTTTTCGCTAAACCGATCTTAGAAACTTAAGGGTCAACATATATTTAAAGGCGAGCTAACTTAGA
>NC_043004.1:47859444-47869444 GCF_006345805.1 Octopus sinensis | reverse complement strand
TAATATCCTCATCTTAATCTAATTGAAAAAAAAATTTAAAACCCCTAGATGACTTTTGGGATACACAAACACACACAATTACGTACGTACGAATTTATGTATGTATGTATGTGTATGTATGTATGTATGTATGTATGCATGTATGTATGTATGTATGTATGTATGTATGTATGTATGTATGTATGTATGCATGCATGTATGTATTTATGTGTGCATGCATGTATGCATGTATGTATATCATTATTCAGTTTATTTCACTATTTCTTGTCAATAGAGAAAGGACCAGTTTCTAACCTAGATGCAAGGCTTGGGGGCGAGACATAGTCGATTACTGGTACTTAATTTATCGACCCCAAAAGGATGAAAGACAAAGTCGATCTCGACGGAATTTGAACTCAGACTATAGTTCAAATTCCGCCGTAGTGGACTTTACCTTCCACCCTTTTGTAGTCGATAAGAATGCATATATTTCGGGCCTCTATACAGTTGCATTTCACCAAATTCAAGAAATTGCAAAGTAGTCATCAACCACACACCATTTTAGAAGGTACGAATCAAATTATGCTACGGACTGAGATTGAACCCAACATCAACCTCGCTGCAAAGTGGTATTGTTAAAGCACAAAATCAGGCTTTTATATATGTACTTGCATATCTAAGCCTGGGTATATATCTTTACGCAGGTGTGACTGTGTGTTAAGAATTTTGCTTCCCGATCACATGGTTTCGAGTTGATTTCCTCTGTGATTTCCTCTTTATCGACCCCAAAAGGATGAAAGACAAAGTCGATCTCGACGGAATTTGAACTCAGACTATAGTTCAAATTCCGCCGTAGTGGACTTTACCTTCCACCCTTTTGTAGTCGATAAGAATGCATATATTTCGGCGCCTCTATACAGTTGCATTTCACCAATTCAAGAAAAATTGCAAAGTAGTCATCAACCACACACCATTTTAGAAGTACGAATCAAATTATGCTACGGACTGAGATTGACCCAACATCAACCTCGCTCGCTGCAAAGTGGTATTGTTAAAGCACAAAATCAGGCTTTTATTATTTACTTGCATATCTAAGCCTGGGTATATATCTTTACGCAGGTGTGACTGTGTGTTAAGAATTTTGCTTCCCGATCACATGGTTTCGAGTTGATTTCCTCTGTGAGATACCTTAGGCAAGTGTTTTCTACTATAGCCTCACGCCGACCAAAACCTTGCAAGTGGATTTGGTAGACGGAAACTGAAAGAAGCCATTCGTGTATATATATATATATATATCGCGGTTTCGATTCCCACACCATGCGCTGTGAGTGTTTATTGAGCGAAAACACCTAAAACTCCACGAGGCTACGACAGGGGATGGTGGCGACCCCTGGTGTACTCTTTCGCTACAACTTTCTCTCACTTTTTCTTCTGTTGGCCTGCTCGCTTAGCCACCGGGGTGACGTCATTTGAAGGCTAAAACAATGCGAAGCGCATTGTTACCAGCGATGTGTAGCAACATCTGATAGCCTGGTTGGTCACGGTGATCACGGTGATATATATATATATATATGCCTGTATGTGTGTGTTTGTGTTTGTCATCCACCACCGCTTCAAGTGGTGTTTGTGCGATTACGTACCTATAACGTAGCGGTTAGTCCTAAAACCCGATAGAATAAGTACCAGACTTACAAAAATTAAGAACTGGGGTGAATATATTTGACTAAACAGATATTCTGCAACAAGGAGGTGCTCCATCATTAACACCTAAAGCTCCACGAGGCTACGGCAGGGGTGGTGGTGGCGATCCTGCTGTACTCTTTCGCTACAACTTTCTCTCACTCTTTCTTCTGTTGACTTGTTCGCTTAGCCAACGGAGTAGCGTCGTTCGAAGGCTAAAACAATGCGAAGCGCATTGTGACCAGCGATATGTAGCATCATCTGATAGCCTGGTCGGTCACGGTGATCACGGTGATATATATATATATATATATATATATATATATATATATATTATTTAAACGTATGAGAGAAACACACACTAACACTCACAAGCACACACACACACATATATAGATACGTCAATACGAATGTGCACACTTGTACGTTTGATGTTTACGCACGCACATACACACATATTTACACATTGTGTATCTCTGTTTATTTATATGTATGATTATGTGCGTGAGTATGTGTGTGAATGTTTATGTGTGTGTCAGTATATTTGTGCGTGTGCGTATGTATGTATTAGTGTATGTGTCTATGTGTCCATGTATGTGAATCTATAACAAAATTTCACATGATTATATATTAGCTTCTAGCTTCAAGATATGAAAAATATAATAATCATATTGAATGCTTATATTGAATAAAATTATTCAAAGTATAGTATACTAAAGGCACTATATTTTAATAGTAAATATTAAAAAAAAAATTGTAACGTGCGTCTAAATATATATATGTGCGTGTGTGTGTTTGAGTAGTTGTGTGTATGCATGGGTGTGTACGTATATGTTTGATGTTCACGTGTAAGCGTGTGTTCTGTATAGAGAATGAGAAAGAGAGACATAGATTAAATATAATTCAATAGTTACTTATGAGAGGAATCATAGAAACACTTTTGTGAACGATAAATTGCACATACACATACATACCTATCTATCTATCTATCTATCTATCTATCTATCTATCTATCTATCTATCTATCTATCTATCTATCTATCTATCTATCTATCCATCCATCCATCCATCCATCTATCTATCTATCTATCTATCTATCTATCTATCTATCTATCTATCTATCTATCTATCTATCTATCTATCTATCCATCTATCTATCTATCTATCTATCTATCTATTTATCTATCTATCCATCTATCTATCTATCTATATATCTATCTATCTATCTATCTATTTATCTATCCATCTATCTATCTGTCTATCTCTAATCTCACAATGGACGGACGCTAATCATATCGGCTCCACGTAAGTTGGCCACTTTTACATGTTTAAAACTCCTTGTTGTCAAATATTTTGTTTTAATCGTTGTGCGAGTTCATTCACTAAAAAACCTGAGAATTATTCACGTAGAATTCCGCCCCTGTATGGGCGAAATTACAAAAAAACTTTCAAAACTTTCGTGGGTTTTTTAGCCATTTTTCATTTTGAAAATGGCAACTAGAAACCACGTGGCTAGCCCGCCAGTCATGCAGAACGGTAGCAAAACACTATTGCTACCACTAGCTGCTAAACATCGCAGCGTGAACACCGCTGTCACCACCATCACCACCACCAACAACAACAACAACAAATCTAACGTCGCATTCACCATCGCCGCGACCAAAGACATTAACTTAGATTTCCCCTCACTCCCCACACCACTTGTTGATGATAAAGGGACAGAGAAAGGGATTTCAAAAATGAATACAAACGAAAACATGAATGCCAGCACCACCACCATCACCACCAACAACAACAACAACGAAATTGGCACAAAGCCGCCTACCAAAGACAACACCGCCAACACCAACACCACTACTACGACGTCAAATGCTACATCCAAGCTTTCTGCTGCTAATACCGCCAACACCAACACCACTACCATGACTTCAATTAACACTGCCACAATTAACACTTCTACTGCCAAATTCAAAACGAATTTTGCGGACGTAACAAAACAAAAAAGAACAATTGTAACATTCACCACACAAGAGATAAACCGCACAAAGGCACTCTTCTCCAAAGAAGGAGACAAATTCCACCTTCATATTCCACAACACATCGTGGAAAACACACACAAAAAAAATAATTTATAAAGTAATAATAAACAAAAAAACAAGAAGAACAGAAAATGCACCGCAGGAAAAAATCGATAAATGCCTTCGTCCTGTATGGGACTCCAAGGAATATATCAGTTTGGGAAACAAAAATGGTACAGTCCAAGTACGTTTCCTCAACGAAAGTTTAGCAAAACGTTTTTCCACATTGGAGCTGCATTCAGACGACTTGGTAATGATACCAGCCTATTTAAACAAAAGGGTCACGAAAGTCCAAATAAAAAACATACCATTTGATGTCGAAACACAATGGTTGGTCTCTGCCATCTGCTTTGAAATGTCAGAGACAATGTCAGAGACAAACATCCTGGAAATCGCGGTTCTAGGAGAGAAAGGACTATGTGGGCAAATCAATCGAATTCCTGCTTCAATTGGATGAAGCAGCAAGAGAGAAGATACCCACCGCTATAGAACTGCCAGGAGGCTACAAACTCTATATAGTGGTAGAGGGCAGGCGACCACGCTGCTATTTGTGTGGAAGCGAAACACACTTGAAAAAGACGTGCCCAACCACTGCACACCAAGAGCAACAACAACAACCACTACCACAACCAAAGCACTCCGGAAAAAAAGCTCTACTACCCACACCACCATCAACACAGAAGACGACAAGAGAAGCACACCAATCTAATCCGTCATCAACCAAAAACCACTCGACACCTGAAAAAATACCAACACCACCATCAACAGCAAAACCCAAAGGAACAGAAAAACAAAGAAAACACACACAAACTGATCCCCCATCCCTTATACCGCACTCAACACACACAAACACTCAACAACCAACAACAACGAAAACAACAACACAACCACTTACACAGACATACATAGAAGCCCACAACATACCCCTACCCCCTTCTGATTCCTCAGAAATTTCGTCGGAAGACGAAACCAGTGAGGAATGGCAAATAGCTACAAAAAGAAGGAAGAAAATAAAGAGCAGAAACGAACCAAACCAAATGCAAACACGAACAAAGCAGGGGGAAATACATCTCCCGAAGACATTTCAAAACCCAACGCAAACAACAGCCACACCAACACCACAAAAACATATACAGCAAACATGCTCACAGCCATAGACACCAAAACACAAATTTGATGGAATACATCCAATCAAAAACAAACATAACAGAAGATGACATAAAAACAAACAATCACCCATACACAACACCACCAGACCACATCAAAATATTACACATCTCCAAAAGTCTGCACCACACACTCAAAGGCATTTTCCCCAGTGCGGTTGGTAAATGCCAAAAATATCTCACAAAAAAACTGTACTGGGATCTTCTCGAGGACAAACCAACGGAGGAGAAAGCAAAAACTTTCGAGCAGTAAGTAACCCTCTGTATTCTAATTCATTAGAACTATGATCAAGATTGGTTGTGTAAATGCGCGTGGCTTGGGGTCCCCTTGGAAACAAGGGTACCTCTTAAATGACATAAAGTCACATAAGTTAGAAATCATAGCCATAAGCGAGACCAGACTCCACAATCCGCGGGCCCTAAAGACCATGTTTGGCGGACAGTTCAACATTTATTTTTCCCCCTGTCTGCCGAGAATGGGCGGTAGTGGCACCGCGGTACTTTTTCACAAGAGTCTGGATCTCAATGTAAGGACAATATTCGTAGACCCGGAGGGTAGACTGGTCGTCCTGGATGTCGACGGCAGCAATGGGTGCGCTTTTCGACTCGTATCAGTTTACGCACCGCCCTTAACAGGTCGGGCGGATTTCTTTCAACGTCTAGAAGTTTCTTGGGAACGTCTCGTCCTTTACTCTTAGTGGGGGATTGGAATGCTACCTTGGACACGCATGTAGACTACGTGGGTAGAGATAGGAATAGACGGGGATGCAAATGCCTCAGAGACCTGCTCAGACGCTTTCAACTGTCTGACAGGTTCCGACTAGACCACCCGAATGCGCCAACGTGGACATGGAGCAACCGCATCGGGTCGTCGAGATCGTATCTAGATAGGATACTGTGTAGGACAGTAGATGTAGATAGAGATAGCATAGGATGTCCACAATTCCACATAGTCAGCTACACGGATCACAAACTTGTGACATGTACGCTAGACTTAGGTAAGACACTTAGGCAGGGTCCCGGATACTGGAAACTAAACGCGTCTTTCCCATCGAGACAAGTTTTCAGAGACCGGATTAGCACACTAGTAAAGAGGGCTTTGACGGGAGCCATCATCAACAACAAATGGTGGTTTGCCCTCAAGAGAGCAGTAAAAGCAGAAGCGATTAGGTACAGCAAAGCACTAGCCATAGATAGAAATAGAGTAGAGGGTGAGCTAGTTAAGAAGCTAGAAGAGGCAATTAGAAGCGGCATCGCATCCGACGTTTTGGCGGCGAGGTTGGCCCTCGACCAACACTTCAACGCCAAACACGAAGGATGTGCTGTCAGAGCTAGGATGCGTGCTCTAAGGAACGAAGGTGTTGGAGCCGCGAGAGAGGCCGGGTGGCAGAGGCGCAACAGGGCAACAAAGCCACCATTCGGTCACTGGTAGATGAACAGGGGCGCGAATTGCTCGAGCCAAGTAAAATGTGTGAGGCCTTTCAGCAGCATTTTGCCCGACTGTTCGGAACGAGTGGAGGGCAAGAACGTAGGGTGGACTTCAGTGCCTACCTACATAGCCTACCACGACTCTCGACAAGAAAGGCAGGGTGCTGCGAAGGTGCCATCACGGCGGTGGAAGTGCGGGAAGCGATGGCAGAATGCTCGAGGGACAAATCACCGGGTTTGGATGGTCTACCCTACGAGCTTTACAATTGTATGCCAGACTTGTTTGGAGATCTCTTGGCGGCGGTGTACTGCAACTGGCAGCAAAACGGGAGCATTCCTGGTTTTGTGAGCCGAGGAGCCGTAACACTGCTGAAGAAAGATCTAAACAAGGGAAATGTAATAGATAACTTTAGGCCCATCACTCTGCTTAATGCAGACTTGAAAATTTTGGCCAAGGTGCTAGCCAAGAGGTTGGCGCTTGTCATCGAGAAACTGGTCGACAAGGCGCAAACATGCGCCGTGCCAGGCCGGACCATCCATGACAACCTCCATCTGATGCGCTACATCATAGACAGGGTAGTTAACGAACCTGGCATGGGTGGGGCCCTGATCAACTTGGATCAATCGAAAGCCTTTGATAGGGTAGACCATCGATACTTGGAGGCAGTCCTGAGAGCGGCTGGTTTCGGTCCCGTCTTCCGCGGCTGGATAGCTGCCTTGTACAGAGGCATCCGTTCGGTAATTCGCGTAAATGGACATCTATCGAGACCTTTCGACATTGCACGTTCGGTCCGTCAGGGATGCCCCCTCTCGGCGCTTCTATACGTATTGACTCTTGAGCCACTACTGCGGAAGCTGGCGACTCTAAGGGGCATCCCGCGAGAATTGGGATGCGGGACGAGCGTGTCTGCATACGCGGACGACGTCACCGTCATAGTGTCTAGCCACGAGACATCGAGCTGGTCGGCGAGACACTGAAAAACTACGAAGCGGTGACAGGAGCGAAAATCAACCGGGAAAAGTCAGTGGGCTTGCGACTAGGCACCTGGAGAAGCAAGCCCATGCCGTCCACCAGCGCCTCCGTCGTGGGACGCTGGACCGACGGCCCGGTTGAGTTGCTCGGGGTCTGGTTCGGTCCGGACCTCCAAGTGGAGAAGAACTGGAACGAGATAACGAGTAGGGTGGTCACCCTCGCCCGGCAATGGGCCGAGAGGAAACTGTCCCTAAAAGGTCGAGCGGAGGTGGCGAACACGTACATCGCGTCCGTCATCTACTACCGCCTGACCGTCGTACCTTGTCCCGACCCTACCATCACCAAACTACAACGCATCCTCTTTCGCTTTTGTGGAAAGGATGCGTCCCGATGGTCAGGCGATCCATTTGCTGTCAACACCCGTTAAAAGGAGGGCTGGGCATGCCGTGGTTGATGATGCGCAGACACGCGCTGAGACTGCGACATCTCTGGCTCTATGTAGACGACGGTGAACAGGTGTGGTCGCCGTTTGTGAGGCACGCTTTCCCGCAGCTCGTCTCCATGACCGAACTGCAGTCGTGGATCAAAAAGAGGCCGAGGAAGGGCGAATGGCACCGCGAGTGTCGCGTTGCTCTCAAGCAACTCTGCCGTCCTGGGTCGACCTTAAGTGACTTCAACACAACCAAAGCATTCTATAGGGGTTTAGTGGAGGGGAGGTACGACGACGAGCTCGGGGCGAACCTGGACGTCGACGAGGAGTACCTGACCCGCCTGTTCGGGACGACTTTCGGGCCAGGGCCCATGGACAACTTCCAGAGATCCCTGGCCTGGCAGTGCTACCGAGAAGCGCTACCCGTTCGGGATAAGCTCTACAGACACGGCTCGAGAAACACGGGGCCGACCTGCCCGAGATGCGGTCAGAGCGACGAAACCGTTCTGCACGCACTCGTTCAGTGTCCAACAATTTCCGACCTGTGGGCTTATGTCGAACAACTGCTGTCACGTGTGGGACGAGTCGGTTTATCAGCTGAGTCTATCGTCAATATTGTCACGCCTCCTTCCTTCAAACGGGAAGGAAGAGCTATTTTCATCATCCTTGTGGCTATGGCGAAAGAATGTATCTGGTGGACGCGTCTGAAAGGATTGGAGACAAACACTTTCCTCTCTGGTCAATCTCTCATCAACTTCTTCAAGTACCACTTGAAAAGGAAAGTGAGAGTAGAGAGGCAAGTTTTGTCTAGCGAATGTTTTAAAAAAAGATGGGTGAATGTAGCAAGAATGGCACGTATGAATGACGAAGCCACCTTGAGCATAGTCCTATGAACCCAGAAATCGAAAACAGAGAGTTGCTTATTTGCAAAAAAAAAAAAAAAAAAAAAAGAAATATAAAATGTGACTTCATTGCCCGAGGTTACCGTGGTCTTTTCCGTAGGCTTTTCTTTCCACGGGTAAACCTCACCTGTCCTCCCCTTTACACTTCATATTGACATTTCTGTGATAACGATCCCTATTGATCAATTTTTTTTCCTCTCCCCCTTTTTTTTTTAAACCTTCAAAAGAAAAGCTCTACCTTGTAATTTGTTCTATCTGTGTGCAGCCCTGTGTGGCTAATAAAGAAACATATCTATCTATCTATCTATCTATCTATCTATCTATCTATCTATCTATCTATCTATCTATCTATCTATCTATCTATTTATCTATCTATCTATCTATCTATCTATCTATCTATCTATCTATCTGTCTGTCTATCTATCTGTCTGTCTGTCTATCTATCTATCTATCTATCTATCTATCTATATCTATCTATCTATCTATCTATCTATCTATCTATCTATCTATATAGTGATGGTATGTTGCCAGCTTAATGTGGCAGTCCCATGAAAGGGAAGAATGCTACTGTTATTTAGCCCTAGGAAACACCGTTCCCAGTTGGCCATGACACATTTTTTGTGTCCTTATGTTTTGAAAGGTGAGATAAGCACCTCCACCCAGGAAAGCCAGCATCAGAGACTAGATTCAGAGTCATTGCTCGGCCACAATCTGGAGTAGCATGGCTTTTTAAATGAATTTTTTTTATTAAGACAATAATGTGACATATAGATGATACAGCACAGGACAATACATACAAATAAAGTCAATGCGAGTTCGAATGAAACCTATTTAAAAATGTCAATGAACAAATGCTTTTTATATTATATAGTCATTTTTTTTCTTTTTGGAGAGGAGATTATACCTGGTTGCCTAAAAAGCCCAGCGGCTACCCCTACCTTTTTTCTCCCAATGTAGGTTAAGTAGGGTTACTAGCACCCACCTTTCTTAACACAGCCTTCCATCATTCCTCAAACACATTTCACGACAGGATTCTCTTCTCCAGCCCTATCTTGCTCTTCAGATGATATCTGAAGTATTGTAGCAAACGAGGGGCAAGGATGAAGGATCCCGTCACGGGTCCTTGCATTATAGTATTCCACACACATGCTTTCAGCACAGCAACTGTACAGAGAAAATATACTTCACCTTCCTTCCAGAGTTCAGTTGGCGGTACAATCATTATTATAGATTCAGCCGATAGCTGCACTCTTCCCAGAGGCGACAACGCGTGTTCGACAGCTCCCGACAATGTACAAAAGTGTGCTGGACGGTTTCATCGTCCAGCCCACATCTTGGACATGTCGTTGGTACTGACATTCCGT
>NC_043004.1:47836944-47854444 GCF_006345805.1 Octopus sinensis | reverse complement strand
GTTTCGGAGATGTATATTCCCTATATTCTCCGGGCGTGCTTACATATTCTTAAGAGAAGCGTGGTTCTGGAGGTTTTAAACTCCCTTTTCAAGCAAACATACACATACATATACATTTATTACAATTCATTTTATCTAGTTCTTCAAATTTATCCTGGTGACTTATTTAAACAATGTTGTTGGATAAGCGGTCAGGCAAATTTTTAAGTTCTAGCAAAGAAACAGACTGTTTATCGAATTTGACTCTGTTGACAATATTGACCACGCGTCCATCAACACATTTTCAATTGTTAATCATAAATTTGCTTCAAAATAATAGACTTAATTTACCACGCATGCGCAAACAAAAAGACAAAAAAGAATGCACAAACACACACACACAAACAAATAAATAAGAACGTATATAGGCGCAGGAGTGGCTGCGTGGTAAGTAGCTTGCTTACCAACCACATGGTTACGGGTTCAGTCCCACAGGCTATAGTCTTCTACTATAGCCTCGGGCCGACCAAAGCCTTGTGAGTGGATTTGGTAGACGGAAACTGAAAGAAGCCCGTCGTATATATGTATATATATGTGCATGTATGTGTGTGTGTGTGTGTGTGTGTTTGTGTGTATGTGCTTGTCCGTCCAGCATCGATTGACAACCGATGGTGGTGTGTTTACATCCCCGTAACATAGCGGTTCGTTAAAAGGGACCGATAGAATAAGTACTAGGCTTACAAAGAATAAGTCCTGGGGTCTATTTGAGACTAAAGGCGGTGCTCCAGCATGGCCGCAGTCAAATGACTGAAACAAGTAAAAGAGTAAAAGAGTAAAGAGTATATGCTTACACATATGGCGAGATATATAGACTGGTCGCTAATATTATGAGAGATTCTTTTGTTGTTACATTTCAGAACATCTTTCTCTTTTTAGATATCATTGCAAATCTCTGTAAATCTGGTTGAATTTTGAATTCCTTTGTGTAATTCTTATCTCACCTCTGATATCTTCGGCAAAATACCGATGACATGAGGAGTTCCATTTTTAATGTATTTTGGAAGGTTTACTGTTTTGCGTTATTCTTTCTTTTTGGCGTCAGCGAGGTGCACTAAGACTTTTGTAGGCGTCTTCTAGGAATTCAAATTTGTAGATTATTGCACGATTCCTTCCGTAAGTATGTAGCAATTACATCTTGCAAGATACGTTCACTCTTCTGCAAGTTGTCATTGAAATTGATTTATGATCCTGTAGTATACCGAAAACTGATATTTATTTCTGCTAAGATCTTGCAGGATAGCCTTGATATCCGTTTTCTAAAACTGTGATTTTTATAGCGAAAATGTATGGTTTTAACAATCTTAGCCTAACTTGTATAACATCCATCTTTTACTTGCATCTAAAAATACAAACATGTTTCAAGTCGATTTTATACGATTCCTATCTGTATTTAACTGAAAGCTTTTAAAATGTATTTGTTAAAATATTTGTTAGAGCCTACATTAAATTGATTGATGAGCACACTTTCAAAAGTATCATATTGTCTTAGGGTGCGAATTTTAGAAATTTTAATATTGTCTTATGATGAGCTTCATATCATCAACATCACAGGAATAAACATTCAATATTTAATTAATTTTACCTGTGTTATTAACGAATTGCTTGAATATAGTAGAAGAGATTGCCCGCCGATTGTAATATCGATATCACCAACTTCGTCGTGTTGAGATGTATTCATGTTTAAGTCATTAATCGCATTTGAGACATGGTAATTATTCATATACAAATTTATATATATGTATTTACACACAGCGCGTGCGCACACACTCACACACATATATGTGTGAGTATATATATATATATATATATAATATATATATATATATATATATAGGGAGAGTTTAAGAAAAAACAACGAAAGACGAAGACAGGTGGTGTACAAAACAAACAGATATATTAGTATAATGCTCAGGAATAGAAAAAAGTCTTTTACGTTTCGAGCATACGCTCTTCTACAGAAAGGGACACAGAAAAGAAGGAGAGAAACAAGGAGAGGAAAAATGTGTGTAGTGGCTAACGGTCTATCATGGCATATATATATATATATATATATATATATATGTGTGTGTGTGTGTGTGGTGTGTGTGTGTGTGTGTGTGTGTGTGTGTGTGTGTGTGTATGTATGTATGTGTGTGTGTGTGATTGTGTGAGTGTCTAACCATATACAAATACATAGATATCTACTGTTCTTTTCTAGCCGTTTCTACTGCAGAACGTAACTATATATCTTTTCTTTAGCCAACACTATATTTTATTATGGAAGTAAAGATACGACTACTTATACAATACGTTGTATACTGTAACATTCTATATAATGTACTTTACTACATAAATATACAAAGATTTGTTCTATAGGATATTATTGCAATGAAACGAAACACTGTTAACACATCCATATCTCGTTATTTGAACTTGTTCTCAAGGAAGTGTGAAATATGAAAATTGATGTGCGCGTTCTTGGACAGTTAAAAAAGATGCGCAGCAGCTAACGAGACACGAAGCTGAAATGAAACGTGCAGCATTTATAGCTATTCTTTATTTTTTCAGACCACAACAATATTGTGTATCTAGGCATAACATTTATATTATATAAAAACTTATAGATATACTCTACACTCTATTACATACAAGCATGTATATATATATATATATATATTATATATATATATATATATATATATTATATATATATATATATACGATCGTATATAAACAGAACATACAAATATTACAGGCACTTCCCCCCCCACTAACTAAACATAGACACACATAGAGGTATATGCATGCGCAAATGAAGACACATACGATAGGAATACAACATGCAAAATGACTGACCGTAAGTAAGGAGAGACACACAAATAAGAAGAAAGAAAGCAAAGGACCATTGATGATGTCACAGAAGTGTGACAAAAGAACTCTGGCCGAAATAAGATTAAGGTTAATGTAAAAAATAAATAACGCTGAAGCAAAGTAACACCAAATATATAGTGCGTGTGTTTTTATTGGCTAAACTGGCAAAATGACCATTCCTAATTACAACAATATATATATATATATATATATATATATATATATATATATATATAATATATATAGGTGTATGAGGGAGTTAGTATGTGAAAGCACGTGGTTGGATGTATAGAAAACAAAATAGAATGAAAAACAACAGACGATTTGTATCATATGATTAAAAATCATATTATAATCGTCATGTTAGGAAAATGATATAAAGTTTTGTGTATAGTGACATTGTTTTTCGAGAAAACGTAATGCGTTTACATTCCTAACCTATGGGTTCTGCAAATGAAACCGATAGAATAAGTACTAAAATTACAAGCATTAGGTCTTGGGGGCGATTTCTTCGACTAAAGGCAGCACTCCAGCATGGCCGCACCAAGAGACTGAAACAAATAAAAGAATAAAAGAATACTTCTGAATAACATGTTAGAGGTATATAGAGTTATATGAAATTAAATAAATGATAAACGAACAAGAAACATTCAGAGCTGAGAGCATGTGCGTCACCTAACACAGAAACAGCTGTAAAGTGATGAAGTTTCGCGGATAATATCCTGCTTCTTTGTCATTTATTTCATTTCAAAACACTCACGCACTCATACACACATCACACATACACACGTCCCTTATAAGCTTGCGCACACACACACACACACGTATATAGGCTTGTTTTCGAAAGAATTATAACTTTTTAGCAATTATGACATAATGCACATTAAAAAAGTATGAAAATATTAAATATGACTATGTATGTTGTTTATGGGTGTGTGTATGTTTCTGTGCGTGTGTGTGCATCCGCTTTTATGGGAGAGAGTGAGATCACCGGCATCGATATACATACGTCCACATACATACATGTGCGTATATGTATATATATATATATATATATATATATATATATATATATCTGTGTGTGTGTAACATACAGATCGGCTAAAATCATGAGAAAAGCGAACAAGAATATTATCGATTTTTTGATAGACTGATTGTTGTTTCCTCTCCAGAATTGTAAAGATTTCAAAAGACACTAACAGTCTATTCTCTATGTTGGCAGATCTGTAATCGAATTAGAGAATATATATTGCTAGAAGTTGACTGGAAAAGAATCAATATATTTGCTTACACTTTACGTGACCCTGAAACAAAATGTACACAAATCATTATTGAATACAATATTCTATACGAAGCGAAATCAAGTGCCAATATTTTGTCATTTGTCTACGTTTTCTCTTCTTTTATTCTTTCTTTAATCATGCGCCATTTGTCTTTTTTGGTACGAATAATAAAGGCGTTATTAAAAACTCAAACACAAACATGTACACACATACATATAGATATATGTATGTGTGTATATATATATATATATATATATATATATATATATATATATATATATATATTGATTGAGTGTTAGAGAGACAAATGGGTATACGTATGTAATATGTTATTAAAGGTGTGTATGTGTGAGTAATATATATTTTATATATATTAATTCATTCCGACACATGATGAAAACAGATTTTCGCTCGAGGTCAAAGGATAAAATCCATATTTTATACGAAACAGGATTAGACGTAAGAAGTAAAAAGAAACGAAAAGCAATATCGGAAATGTCGTACGCCACTCAGAAGATTAGTAGCAAGCTAACGCTTTCTCCACCTCACTGTTACTCTGTAATATTCTCCCTATATATATATACATGTGTGTGGTGTGTGTGTGTGTGTGTGTGTGTGTGTGTATGTATGGTATATGATGCATGCATATGTATGTGTATATATATATATATATATATATATATGAATATGTATATATATATGTTTAATTTGATATCTCTTATTTGAGTCTTCTTTTAGTTATTGTGCATAAACATCATATAGCGTACATGCAGATAGAAACTGAATTCGCACTCTCATATTTGTACACATACAAACACAAATACACACATATGTGCATGTATATATGTATGTATATATGTATGTATGTATATATGTATGTATGTATGTATGTATATATGTATAAATGCGTTGTTATATTTGGTGTTTATTAAATATAGCTAAGCTCGCATAAATATGTGATATCGACGAGAATGAATAATTAATGAGGTGGCCATGTTCTGGTATAATGTGTTTCTCATGATTAATGCTTTCTTACTCTGCTCGTATGAAAATAACAATTTTCATTTAATTTCGGATGAATTGACATTGATGATTTTAGATAGAAAAAAGAAGAAAACTCCTCTTTTTTCTACGAAATGAACGTTCAGATCTTACAAAACTTGAAATGAATTTATTATGAAGTTGATCTTTTAGCTGAACCTTGATACTAAAGTGTACGATAAAGTAATGAATATAGTTACTTTTCTGTACGTAATTTACAAAGTCATATGTAATTTTCTTTACGTAATTTTACTTGGAATCATGGGCACTTCAATGTTGTAATGTCATCTTCACACGCTGAAATAAATATCTGTTTTAACCTTCCTTAGTCGAAATGCAATTAATGGATACGCGTGACGGTAATTTACTCATGCTATTACCACGAACGTTGTACTGGTCAGTATAAAGCTATTTTTTTCTTTAGAGAAGTAACAACGTGAATAATAAATTGAAAGGCATCAATTCAACAATACACTGTTTTCAGTGAGCCGTGTTGTCAGAAGTTGAATATCCCTCCAGACATGTTTGCTACTTGATTTCGCTTCCCGGATGTCTCAATCCAATTCATATATGCTTCCGATGGATACAAGAAATGCAAGGAAGTCATTTTCCCATTTTTTGCAATACATTACGTGGTTAATGCGGAAATCATTGTATAAAATCAAGCAAAAGTCCATGTAGAATATAGAACAAAAGACATTTCGCATGCTGAGTCTTATCACTTTAGTTCGGTTGCTATTCCATTTAGAACTACATTTAGACAAAAATATAATAATCACGATTTCTTTGTGTCTTATAATCAACATCTTTCCACTGTTCTTAGCATGTGGTTCTTGTTCATTAACGTATACATTGGTTTAAGTCAATTATTCTATTGTTTGTTCATCGTCTCCATTCCTGCAAAATCTGTTTTGTATGACAGTACTTTTTATATCTCAAACATCACATTGTTTTTTTTTTAGGTTTTTTGAGAATTCTCTCAGAAGGTCTTTATTACTATTTACACATCTACCACCTAAGTATTAATGACAAACTGTCTTTACCTTTCTTCTCTCTCTTTTCTTCCCTCTTTTCCGTTTTAATACATTTTACAATACTTTTCAGTTGGTCTTATGAGATTTTCTCTTGGGCATTGCATTCTACATTTTTAATGCAGCTTTTCAATGTTTTGATATACATGTATAATCAATTTGGTTACTGTAAATATAGAAATAATTTTCTTCTTGCTTGGGATTTACCTTCATATTATGCATAAAATCATTATAATTACATTGTTTCGAAAAGGAAAATTTCCGTCATTGGTGCTCTAGTTTCTACATGAACCCATAAAGAATGTAAAATTTGGAAAGCATAATATTTGCCTTAGGCTGTCCGATTTTGGATGACCCTATTATCTAAAGGTTTTTAAAACACCTTCAACTAATCTTGTTATTTTCAGTCTTATCTTCCCGTGTCTCATTAACAGTCTATAGAACTTTTCTAATGGCCTTTATCCTGCAAAATGACGTTTAGTATCATGATACTATTTTCATCATCTTTCTTTTAGACAAGCATCAAAGTAAGATACAAATATGTAGCTTTCCATATGATCAATTTTTCCTTGAATTTCTTCATCAGTGTTTCTGATAAAAGATGCATTGACTGCAAAGGTCACATTTTCAATTACTCTGTTGTATCTCTGTATAAACTTCACAACATTTACTTATAGTAAAGCTAAGAGTGATTCTAAACAAAAGCAGTTATTTTTGCTTGTTTGAAGAATAACTATCACAACCATGTTTCTTTCTAAACCACATGTTTATGTATATACATACATACATACATACATATATATATGTGTAAATATATATATATATATATATATAACCTCGCCACACACCGAATTTAGAAATAGCAGTCAAAGAGTTATAGCTATTCTTTCTACTAAAAGAGAGATCTCAGTAAAAACACAGCACTTGAAAGGCAAACACAGACAGGTAAGAGAGAATTAAATGACGGCAATCTATCATACAATTTTAAGTCACCTACGGACGTACGTTTCGAAATCAAGTTTTAGGAAAGCATAAGAATTAGAAAATTCTACCTTACCAAAACTTCTTTTCTCATCAGCGTAGGATACTACAATTATGAATAATTGTATATTAAATTTTGCTTAGTATTACTTAAATTTTCCTCGAATGAGGCTTTTACATGCCGAAATCTACTTGGTGTAATTAATAATTATTCCAAATTAATTAATTTCACCCTTTATTGTTACTGATAACCATATTTTTATCCCAGTAAATGACCACAGCATCTTGTCTTGGCTACACGCGGGTGGAAGGGGGCTGGTGACACAAACTTTCATTCACACTTTGAATTTCGTGGTACTGGTAATGCTTTGACTCGCTCTGACACTGAGTTGAGATTTTGCCTTCTAGTATCTCAAAATTTAATATACAATTATTCATAATTGTAGTATCCTACGCTGATGAGAAAAGAAGTTTGGGTAAGGTAGAATTTTCTAATTCTTATGCTTTCCTAAAACTTGATTTCGAAACGTACGTCCGTAGGTGACTTAAAATTGTATGATAGATTGCCGTCATTTCATTCTCTCTTACCTGTCTGTGTTTGCCTTTCAAGTGTTGTGTTTATACTGAGATCTCCCTTTTAGTAGAAAGAATAGCTATAACTCTTTGACTGCTATTTCTAAATTCGGTGTGTGGCGAGGCAATTCGTTGCTAAACCCTTAATTGCTTAGTATTACTTAAATTTTCCTCGAATGAGGCTTTTACATGCCGAAATCTACTTGGTGTAATTAATAATTATTCCAAATTAATTAATTTCACCCTTTATTGTTACTGATATATATATATATATATATATATATATATATATATATATATATACGTGGAGGCTCAATGGCCCATGGTTAGGGAAGCGGACCATCGGTTGTAGAATCGCGGTTTTGATTCCCAGACTTGTCGTTGTGAGTGTTTATTGAGCGAAAATACCTACAGCTCCGGCAGGGGGTGGTGACGATCCCTGCTGTACTCTTTCGCCACAACTTTCTCTCACTCTTCTGTTGGCCTGCTCGCTTAGCCACCGGGGTGGCGTCATTTGAAGGCTAAAACAATGCGAAGCGCATTGTGACCAGCGATGTGTAGTAACATCTGATAACCTGGTCGGTCACGGTGATCACTGTGATATATATATATTCATATTAAATTACGCACACATACACACACATATATAAATCAAAGTATAGAGTATTATAGACCCATTACAGCTGATCGTACCAATTTGTTTTGTGCTGAGCACTGAAGCTGGATGATACATAACAGAATGGTTATGTAATACTGCAGGATCTTCAGAGATGGTAAGTATGGACAAAAGTATTGCGAATGCTTTGCGACACTGGAGGCGAAAAACTATATCGTCAAACCCTTGGTGCTGTCAAAAACAAAAAAAAAAGAACGAAAGGAAGCAATGGCGAGCGAAGTGCGCAAGTATTTCGTCAAGTGATATTTAGTTTGGCATTTTCCAATCAAATACAAACACCATTCCCTAAACCATTGCACATATTTTCAAAAAAATCCTTGCCGTCTTAGGGCACCTCAGAGTCTTTGGGTCGCAGAAGCATAACTTTTGATAAAACCATTGCACAGTTCGTTTCCCATTGCTTCGTTTTGTCTTTTTATAGTAACTAGAAGATGGGTGTGACTTTACTGTTTCCACTAACAGGGAGCAATCGCGATATTTTTCCGTACCTGACATCTCTGAAGAGTAAGCGATATTACTTAACAGTGCTGGTTTTAGTACCCAGTGTGAAACCGTATCATAAGATCGGTATCGGCTTCACTGGACCTATAGTACTGTATGCTGAACGAACAATAGGTCCAAGTGTCGATAGCGGTTTGTTCTATCTTGGACAACTGTCGATTTCTATGGCGAAATCTATACGACTGTAAATAGGTAGGTGAATATTCTGAAGAAGTATGTTACAACAACTAGCCTATTCATAGAGTGTATCTACCTGAGAAGTGCACTATGGATACACATATCTGTTGCATATTCAACTACTTCCATGTAAATGTTATACATCTGCTAGTTTAGTTCATCGAGCAACTGCATATTCCTTGTTATATGTATCTATGAATATGTATCTATGCCACTGGCCTAGCATGTATAAATAGTCAATAGACAACATATTCATATTTTACATGCTAGAAATACCAGCCAACACGGCCAAAATCACAATTTAATATCGCCACCCTATAGATGTAACTTATGAATATGTTCTTAGCATTCTCGAAGATTCATCTCGGCATTGTATTTATTGCTGACTGTATATGCGCCTGCACGCAGTATTTTGAAAAATTATAACATATAATGATGGGATACGTGTTATCTTGTCTCTGAATTATAAGTTAATTGTTGAGGCCGGTTACTGACGAGAATTCGCCTGGTGGATAAGATTGTTTTGCTATCTTAGCTATTAAAGGATGGCAAATAATATTATTTGCTAAAGAAATTCGAAACCATGGTATAACCGTTATATACCAAGGTAAAATTTTTATTTTCCGTTTACTTCGAAATTTGCTATTAAATTGTGGTTTTGACCGTGTTGGTTGCTATTTCTAGCATGTGAAAATTACCTGTTAACGGGTAATTTTCTACTTTAAATTATGAATATATATATATATGTGCAGTTAGATCTTTGTATTGCTTTGTGTGAAGGGAGTGTATAGTACATAAACATACCCATATGGATACATTTATGCGCCTTCAAAACACAGAGATGAATATAACTCTGACATTTATAAACCACAATTTCTTAACTGAATTTATTTTATTTTTACGATAGAGAAACCTAAAGAAATAATTGCAGAGTATGGGAAGTTTATTAGCGACGTTACGCCTCTGAATTGATGCAGTTTCCCTTGCAGACTATTTCACTCTCAATTTAATTCTCTTTAAATTAGCGAAGATTTAATAACGTTTCATAAGACGAAGATAAAATTCTATGAAAAGCGTGTCAATTGTTCTCTAATATAACCGAGTATTCCCTAATAATTAAAATTGATTATTTCTTCTGTTATTTATTATATCCCGGAAGATTTTCCATTTACGTGCTAGCCATTGGCTAATGATTGATTGCCCATGCCTCTTCTAGTTTTATGTTTAGTATTAATTATATATATATTTTACGTTTGTTAAGATTCTTTACTTCTGATAATCAATAGTCTCTGTTGTTTATATTTAGCTTGTAAATACCATTATCATTATTGTCATTAAAAACACAATCAATCAGGTATAATATAAACAGCATTGTGGAATACTTGTAATCTATAATTCACTTTACTCTATTACATTACACTATTATTCAGGCTGGGCTATAACTTGCATTGAAGTTTAAGAATCCAATAAATGACTTTTTTCTCTGCTTTTACGTACCGTACACATTTATTGATTGTTAAAACGTATGGCGCACCCTCGATAAGAAACAGCCAAATGGCAATGAGTAGGTAGGCCTTCATGGATAGACGACTGACAGATTAACGGTTTCAATGTAGAAACTTTAATCCCATTGGATTCCGAGTTCAATTCTCAAGGACGCTGTCACCGCTTTGTATTTGAGGATCATAAGTCACTAATGATATAAATGAATGGAGAAAACACTCAGGACCACTTACTGCATGAAAACGCCATTGTAAATTAATAAATGTAAAATGAAGAGAAATCAATGAAATATATTAAAAACAATACTGTATATATGCATTTATTTAAAGTAATCATACGTACATACACTCATAAAAAATACGTATACTCTCTTTCCCGACCATGTTTATTTTCTCCAGTTAGGTGAAACAAAGTTTGTACAATGAAGCATGAAATTGTCCGAAGAGTGGTTGTTAGTGTTATTTTCTTTCTTTAGATCATGCGTGACTGAACTAGCCTAAGATGAAAGGGGCTTTACTAATGAAATTTTTTTCAGTGCTAGTTTAGTTAAGTCAGCAATGTGTGCTAACAAAATAGTTATTCTGGAAAGAAGTATACCCCTCCCCCCATTGTCCTTCTCAAGCCTGCCGAATTCCTTCAAACTCGTGGACTTGAGTTCTAACAGGAACAACTACATGCTGACAGATTTAAGAAAAATGTACTATAAAGACATTCTGAAGGTGCTGGTATTATATTTTACTTGCTTCAATCATTTGACTGCAACTGTGCTGGGTAAACTTAAGGCAAAATGCTTAGAGCGAGTAAAATGCTTATGATAGCTCTAGTGCTCAAAAGTCCCCGAGAGGAGTAGAAGGTAGTATACCAAGCGGACTTGGGTGGAGTTTTGTATGGGCCTAGCTTTCATCTCTGAGGAGTAAAAGTAATTTTAGTAACTGTAGAAACTGCAAAGTGAAGTGCAAAATCACCTGATCACTAAAATATACAACATATTTATGAGCTATTCTGTGTCATTCAGTCAAGTGGTTTTCCGACATCAACACCGCACCGCATATGGGAACAATATTCCATTATGGTTTTCGCTTCAGATTTCTTTAAGGTTAATATACAGCAATCTCAGTCAGCGAGGTATACTTTTCGGGCCAGTCATGGAGACGACGAAGTACGACGTCATACTGTGATGCATAACAGTGACGATGAGGATCTCTCCCACTGTATAAGGGTGTCGTTATAACAATGGTAACTAGGTTACAAACGCTCGTAGGAATGTCGAAATGGAAGACCAACTTTCAAGAACAATGACAGAAAGGCTGAAAGATTCGAACTCAAACACAGAACTGAATTTCACACAGTGAAAAGTAATACACATATAGTGAACAATATATAAAATAAAATTTTGAAAAAAAAGAACGACAATGGTTCAGTGTGAAATAATAAATAATAATGATGATGATGATGATGATGATGATGATGATGTATTTATATAATATTACATATATATTTATATACATATATATGATATATATGATATATATGATATATATGATATATATATATATATATATATATATATATATATATATATATATATATACATATATGAGATATATAAATAGTAGACTGACACAGTCAGTAATGTTAGTCATCGAGGTACTTTTGTTCTGTTAAATCATTTTTGATTCAGGTTCAACCCTACGTAAGTTGTATCTTTGTTGAAGATTCACCACGCGCGGGTGAACCATGTTTAGTTGAATTTTTTAAATATCGTTACTGCTTTTACCAGCGGGCCTGTTAAATTTTGTGTTTGTCTTCTTCCCCATTTGGGGGCGAAGTAACTGGAAAAGGGAAAAATGGAGTGTGAACCAGTTCCAGCATTTGCCGGGAGATATGCTTCAGCAGCTGGGAATGGTGCAGATTCGCTAGAAGATTGAGAAATGAAAATTGAACAGAGGAAGCTGGAAGAATACTACTGGCTGATTCAGAAGGAGGGATCCAATTTAAAACTGAGCCCTCCAGAAGAAGTGACAACAAGTGCCAAGAAAAGAACAGTGGTGTACAGAATATTATCGACAATGACCAAGGAAATAGAGATAGCTACTGAAGAAGCAATTGAAGAATGTCTGAAGGAAATTAAACACCTGACAACGTTCTATACAAGAGACAGAAAATATGGCACCGTGGAGTCCGGGTGCATCATGTAAGGCTAGAAATGGGAGCGATGACCTCCCCTCGTAAATACTAATCGGGCACAGTATGTGTGCCGTTAGCCAGCTGGAAGAGATGTCTTCCTGGGCTCTAAACGTCAGTATCACTGTCCTGCATAGGCCGCCACACTCGGTCGACAATTATATATATATATATATATATATATATATGTGTGTGTGTGTGTGAGGTATATTTGCCATTTCAATATGGCTAACCACTAAAGGTGGATGTTACTGTAGCTTGTAGCCCAGGGAGAACATTGTCTCCAGCTGGCTTTAGCCACACTTTCTGTGCCCTTAAAGTATTTGCAACGGGAGGTCATCCTTCCCTCGTCAACCTAAGTGATACGCACGGACTGCAGTTTCTAGTATCACTTAGGTTGACGAGGGAAGGATGATCTCCCTTTGCAAATACCTTAAGGGCACAGAAAGTGTGTCCAAAGCCAGCCAGGAGACGATGTTCTCCTGGGCCTACAAGCTACAGTAACACCTACCCTTAGTGGTTAGCCATATTGAGATGGCAAATATTGTCGTGCAGTTACTGTTTATACCTCGTTCAGAGATTTATTATATATATGTATATGCACATATATATATATATAGTATATATATATATATGCACATACAGTACGAGCATATATTAGTGCGTGCACGTTAGGAAACGGTAAATAGCAAACAAGAAATCGTTTCTTCAGTTAATCTCTGTCTTTTGAAACTAATTTGTTTCTAGCAACATTAGTTGAAGAATGTCTTAATCAACCACTTGCCACTTGTCGCTACTCTTGTTAAAACCTACTACTACTACTACTTAATGAATTTCAGTTTCTTGTCGCTAAACGAAGCCAGAGAAATGCACTAATTTGTTTGAAACAAAACAGTTGTAAAGGAAATTTATAATCACATACGCTGCAGCTTTAATGCAGAATGCAATTTTCAAATGGAGCATGGCAATAAGTGAATTTCTTTAAATACGGCACTGCGCTGCTTTGCACTAAAATATAGTGTAGTGCATTGTACTGTATTGAGCCGCAATACAATACGTTTCAAACGGAAACAAATACGATAATGAAACAGTTATACACTACACCTTTGTTTTTTCTTATACACCATACTTTATTACAGAGAGTTAAATTCTTGAATGAATGTGAGAGCCTTTGATCAAATTTTTAAACTGACGATAAATGTTAGAAGGTACGTAGAGCTTGAACAATGTTTTTCAAGACATTCACTGCCAGAAAAGAAAAGTATGATGGTTATAGCAATAGATACTTTTAGATTAAAACTGATTGACTAATACTGAGCTGATGTTAAACACTTATATCATTTAAATGATACGGCAGACATGTATAGAAAGAAAAGAATAGGAAATATATTTCATATTGTTCAATAGTCTATCTCTGTGGTTTCTTGATGAACAACCGGCACAAAGTATTTGTTTATAGTGATCAAATGTTTTTGATATACATTAGCTCGCTCCTTCGTTTAAATTGGATAATTCCTGAACGATTTGTACGGTGTATCACATTTCAAATGTCGAAATGATAACAGGATAACGTGAGATGGAGATTTTGCTCAAGAAGAAAACGTACCACCCGATCCAGGAATGGAAACCATGATCTCACGATAGTGAGTGTAAAACACTAACCACTGAGCCATATATCCTCGAATCTATAAACATGCAGAGAGGTGTTAACAAAGAAAAAATAAGCAACGCTTCAGTTGTCTCAAGATTTTAAAAAATATCAACGAACAACAATTGTAATGGTGTGAAAAGAGAAATAGTAAATAGAGAACCAACAGTATCTGTAGTGAGGTGTAATAATAAACAAAACACAACCAAAAGCTGGTGTTATTTGAAACATGATACAATAAGAACTTATCGTGGGTGAAACAATGTTTGTTCTTTCTCGAGCCACGCCTGGATCATAGGGCCGGTTTCCCGGTTTCCTTGGCGTATATGTTCGCCACCAGGACGCGACGTCGGTCCGTCGCAGGTGAGCTGCAAGAGGAAAGAATGAGAGAAAGTTGTGGCGAAAGAGTCAGCAGAAGTTCGCCATTACCTTCTGCCGGAGCCGCGTGGAACTTAGGTTTTTCGCTCATAAACACACACATCGCCCGGTCTGAGATTTGAACCCG
This sequence comes from Octopus sinensis, assembly GCF_006345805.1. NCBI lineage: Eukaryota > Metazoa > Mollusca > Cephalopoda > Octopoda > Octopodidae > Octopus > Octopus sinensis. The sequence continues at coordinate 47,839,452 of NC_043004.1, read as the reverse complement.
CGATTCCTCGACCGCGAGTCCACTGCTCTAACCACAAGGCCATGTCCCTCCACGGGTGAAACAATAGAAGCATAAAAGAATCTTTCTTCCCAGTTGGAAAGTATGAAAGAAAAAAGAAAAAAACCGCGAAGACGTGAAGTAATGTTAAATATAATCATGAATATTTGCAGTTGAGTATAACTAAGAAAAAGTGAAAAGAATTACCAACCATTACTTGTGGGGTTCAGTGGCAAGTGACAAAAGTAGTGTATTGTAGTAAACAATCAAACGTTGATGGTTTGTGAAGGAACAATATACCAACACTGATGTGGTTTGAACGGCAGTTTTTAACATAATTTCTAGGTAACTAAAAAATTTTTAACTTCGTATACTGGTAGAATGTGTTTATAAAACATCTCTTTCTCTTGGCTTTATTGAGAAAATTTTTATAGTTTGTAAGATATTTGTTGTTTTTTTCTTCAATTTCTGCAATTTCAACCAATCAAATACGTCTATTGAGGTAAAAAAAACATTCTATGCCGTATGAATATGTCCCTCGTTTAAGAAACAGATTGGGTTTATTTACATTTGTGAAGAAAAAATGATACCCTTCCCCCCATCCCTAACCCTAACCCTAACCCTAACTAACCCTAAAACAGATTGAAATGCAATAGATCGATACTAGGGTCATAATTATGGGTGACAATTTCATATTAAACCGCTAGAAAAGACTGCCGTTCAAACCGAAAAGATCCATAAATAAATGATAAATAAACGGGGCTTGCGGGATTCTGAAATACTATACTGCGATGAAGAACCAACACTTAGAGAACGTTGAGACAATATATAAAAAAACACCAATAGTTAGAGAGATGTGAATAGCAAATGACAAACACTATGGATAAGTAGGACACAATAAATGGTATACATTGGCGTCCAATTGCAAAGAATAGACTTGGATTGGTGTAAAACAAGAAATAACGACTTGGAAAAAGTGTGAAGCAATAAACACGCAACCAAAACTTACAATAGGTTGACAAGTCAGAAACAACAAGAAATCCTCGTTTATAATGGTATTAAGAAAGACTTAGAGTTATGACAGGAAAACAAAGAACGTAAATTTGGAATGGCGTAAGACTTCAAAAAAAAAAAACATTTTAACAAAGTCTTACAGTTGTGTAAAATATCAATTAGACATGCAAATAAATATTAATGTTCGCATAACGAAGTACCACGTACCTACAAATCTTTAAGGTTTACATACCAGCCTCAGGAATGCGTCTAATATGTAAATTGGTATATCCAATAACTTAACACCGTTGTATACGGTGGCTATATTGGCCATGTGTTCAGAGGCAATAGTTGGTTAGAAGGAGCATTACCCACTTTTGTCTTTGATCATATTAAAGATTTATCTGTTTATATCGGACGTCTCGAAACGAAACATTGTGCCAAAAATCAGTGCCGGCTATAACATCTACACAATATCTGTAGAAATAACCTTACTAAAACACAAATGAAGATTTGGTGTCTAGTGGAACAACAAGGAAGCAATTTTTGGAGAGATATTAAGCAATATATAACCAGAATTTCGATAGGTGTGGAATAATAAACAAGCAACACTTGCAAGGTTACAATAAATAATAAACATTTAGCTTTGAGATGCATACATGAATGAACTGTAATTATCTAAAACTTGAGATGTGATATGATACAAAAAAAGCAACCAACATTTAATAGGGGTAACGGAGAGAGAAATACAGAGAAGGGTAAAACAATAAAGGGTGTAATTTGGAACGCTCTGAAACGGCAACTGACAAAAGAAGTGAAGTGATATTACTAGGGATCACAACGTTTGTTGTATTGTTAATAGCATATCTTTTGAGATGACACAAAACCTGAAATTATCGAAATAGTCTCAAATCTGGAGCGTAATCTCGCAGACTGAAATTCATCAAAATGTTATTTTTGAGCCGCGCACTTGTTTGACAAAATAAGGTTAATGAATTCTAACTAAATGGCAAAGAAACTTTACTTCTTGTTAATCGTTAGGTGGAAATTAATTGGTATTTTCCTAGTTTGCAAAACGTCGACTGGGTTGAAATATTGATAGCAACTATAAAAAAATCATAAAAACACTGTTAACATATATTAGAAAAGTGACCGCTACAACAACAATAACGACGACGATGACAAGTACAAGAACAGGAAAAGCAATAAATGTTAATAACTTGCCTTTCTTCTCTTCTCCAGCGTGCCACATATCAAACCATATCTGCTGCAACGGATGCTTTTAACAATCACAACAAGCCCAAAGGGAATCTCTCAAGGAAGCAATAATTTATTTCACATTAGTAACCAGCAGTAAAGTAAACCTGACATTATCAATATGGGAGGGTTTTTTTTATCCTTTAGTTCCATAGAAAGCCTGGTCGGCGTTTGTGAGAGATGCAGCATTGAGGATGAATGAAACCAGCTCAACCCACCCCGGGTGAATGCTGTAAGAAGAAGAAGAAGAAGAAGAAGGAG
>NC_043004.1:47821944-47834444 GCF_006345805.1 Octopus sinensis | reverse complement strand
ATATATATATATTATATATATATATATATATATACATACGTACACACGCATACACACACATACTCGCACACACAACAGAAGAACTGCAGTAAGTTAAAAATTAGTATTTTGAGCGCATATCGGTCTGACGAAACTGGAAGTGGAAGTCGGACATAAGTCTAGAAATCAAAACTTTCTTTATCAGAAAAGAAACTTATAAAACATCAAGTATATAGAGAGGGCAATTTGAACTCACCGCTGCGAGCTATGAAAACTCTTGTGTTTGGGTTGTGCTTACACTCACTGCAAATTTACAGCTATATTGCTTTGGCGATTTCAGAGTTAAATAAATTAGACATGCATGCAGCAATGCGCTAGTGATGAGATACAAAAGTTTTGACCCTTCGGCTAGTCATTTCTATAAATTGCACATATTAACGCTTGCAAATAGAAGCACACACACACGCTCGCGCACACACACACACACACACACACACACGCACACACACACACACACACACACACACACACACACAATCAGACAGCGATTGATTGTTCCTATAACAATGTCGATATTTGATACTGATAACAGGAGCAATAATTGAGTAAGCACTAGATTTTTATCGAGATGAAAAAAAAAAAAAGCGATACCAAGGTGGAAGTTGTACTAGTCTGTATTCTGTGTATATTCTCATTATAGTTGAAAGCAGCAGAAAAGCATTCAAGTAAGGAGAGAAAATGTTATTATAGATCACGTTTGCTATCTTTTGTTAGATAATATTATCTTTCATGAAACTTCACACAAAGATGTGCTCGCATGGCTAGCTATATTATTGGTACAGACCTATAACACTCTATTCGCTATGTAATCAAATGATCCCATATAGACAAAAATCTACTAAATACAAAATCTCTAGAGTGCCTTACATGAAACTATTCTTGTGTTGTTCACTTCATTCATATTGGTTACTTCGTTACTCTAATAGCATTTGGTAGATAGATAGATCAACGAATATACCATTATATGTATGTATGTATGTTTGTGTGTATGATAAGAGATAAATATAGTGGAGTATAAAAAGAGAAATATACAGAGAGATACATAGACGATTAGGTAGATAGTAATACGTGAATGAAATATGTGCTACATTTGTTTAAAGATAATGTTAAAACACACTTTGTTTATTCTGCAAGTTTCAGATTATTATCACGGGAGGGTAGGTAGGAATTTCTCCCTCACATCTTAAAGAGGTGAAAGCTCTTCAATCCAAGTTTGGATAACCTTTATATATTTAAAGGACGACATTGAATAAAGTGTAATGGAAAGATGTTGCATAAATATTTACATACTGAGACTGATAGTTGCATGTAGTTTGAGAATATTTATAAATACTTCATTAAAAAATATAAATGTAAAGCTACATTTTATTGACCCTTTAAAAATTCTTTTCTGTTTGATGAACAATGTTTGAGTAATTGATGTTACCATGAAAGGACACAGGTTACGATATCCTAGATTCATACCCGTGGATATTTACATTCGTTCCAAATTTTGGCGGCACAAGGCCAATAAGTTCGGGTATTTATTTTATCGACCCCGAAAGAATGAAAGGCGAAGGCAACATGATAGGATTTGAGCTCAGAACGTAAAGACCAACGAAATTCCGCTAAGTATTTTGTCCGGTGTGCTAACGATTTTTATTTCTTTATTGCCCACAAGGGGCTAAACATAGAGGGGACAAACGAGCAAACAAGGGGATTAAGTCGATTACATCGACCCCAGTGCGTAACTGGTACTTAATTTATCGACCCCGAAAGGATGAAAGGCAAAGTCGACCTCGGCGGAATTTGAGCTCAGAACGTAGCGGCAGACGAAATACCGCAAAGCATTTCGCCCGACGTGCTACCGTTTCTGCCAGCTCACCGCCTTGGATAGTTATATTAAAGGTGTCTTCGTGGTAGTTAGAACTTAAATTCCCAATTCTTCGTGCGCTACAAATCTGGTTCCTTCAGCCGAATGTCCTCCCTCAAACGCTTAAAAGCGTCGCAGTAGAACTCTCGATTGACGGTTTGGCATTGGGGGACGAACTATCGATGTACAATGCGGTAGATGTCGCAAAAAACGATGAGCATGCACATGGTTGAGTTGCAGTTCTGTCGTACGCCCGGTTCACTCGAAACATTACGTACTACCCATTGCCTCGTCGCCGTAATTTAGCCGAAGCATGCTCAATGACTCTGTAGCAGACTTTCCAAATTTCACATTGGCTCTTTGTTCCAACTTCCTGTCCATCACAAGAATCGCAGACTATTGTATACAAGTGATAAGAAACACACAAATTTCACGACTTGTGAAGTAGACACAGCAATGTCACTCGGCACACTGCCTCATGAAGGTCACTGCTAACTCTCACTGCACACGCAACGGTGTGCTGCCATCTGTTGGTGCACTACAGAACTAATCTGGGAACTGTTGATACCACCAAGTACGTTGCTATATATGTGGGTTTTCTATAATAAGTTTCCATATTTCAAATGGCATTATTATGTATATCAAATAGAAAATTCAAAATAGTATCTTCCAAGATCTTAATCAACTCTTCAGTAGCTCATTAGTGCCTCGAAAGCATCAAAAGCAGGTTTAAAATGTTATTTTCAACATAGTATCATCAGTGTAATCTGTAAATAGTTCACATACAAATCAGCATTACCTTTTTTAATCGGGAAAAATATTCACCTAACTGAGTTCCATCTGAGTAAAAACAAACAAAGATTTTCATAAAATCTAGATAATTCTCGCTCCTCCTGGTGCACACAAGATTAGTGTACAGGAGGTTATTGTAGTAACACGAAGTTTGAATATAATTTCTAGTGGAACCAACATATACACACATACATACATACATACATACATACATACATACATACATACATACATACATACATACATACATACATACATACATACATACATACATACATACATACATACATACATACATACATACGTACGAACGAACGAACGTACGTGTGTACATACATACGTACGTACATAAATACCTACATACATGCACACGTATGCACGTACACATCCATCCATCCATCCATCCATACATACATACATACAGACGCACATCCATATTTTTTAATCGTCATTCCAATCTTCATGAAAACAAAAAAAAAAAAAAGAAAACACAGCTTACTTCCTCATGTCTTTTAGTAGGCTTTTTGCCTGAGAAAATAGTAAAATATATTGTAAGAAATACTAAACCTGGGGAGGAAACAAAACTGCCAACGATATATTTCCAAATAGAAAGCCATTTGATGTCAATAAGAGTTAATACGACGTCAGTAGAGGGTGCAGCGCTGCCAAATACTCACAGCGCCATTAATTTACCAACACAGTTACTGTGCACCATGAGGACAACTGTCTAGTTTTTATCAATGCCTTTTTTTGTTTTTTTTACCCAAATGTAACTGTCAGATGAATATTTTCCCCCTGATTAAAAATGTTAAAGCTGGTTTGCATGTGAATCATTTACAGATTAGTCTGCTATTTTAAATTCATTGATTGAAGAAATACAATGAAATATTGACTTTTAAAAACATGATACCACGTAGAAAATTACGTTTGAAACCCACTTTTGATGCTTCTGTGGTCCTACTGAACAACAGATGTAACTGACAGGGGTCTCGGAAGATTATATTTTGAAATTTATGTTTGATACGAATAAATACCCCATTGAAATATGGAAAATTATGGAAAATCCTCCCTTATCGCTACGTACACTATGAAATTTATCTTCCCATCAGCTTCTATATATGGCTGAAGCAGACAGACCAAAATTGGCTTGAAAGTCATAACATGCCGGCTGGAAATAACATCACTAGGTGAGACAAGCTGACACTGAATTAGCTTCACTGACTGACAGTTCACGGTCGTTTAGAGAATGCGTGGGCTAAGACTACGTGCCTTTATTGGTCAGTTAAAGTTGAGACAGTGTCACGTGACAACTTGCTGGGGCTGCCTGCTTGAGCCTAGCGGCAGGTATTTAAAAGCAACAATCTGACAAGTCAGTCAGTCGTCCGCTGACACTCGTTGACGCTACATCGAAGAGGCCAGGGAACAGAAGAAAGAAGACATGCACCCAACACCAGTGCTGAAGACACCCCCGAAAGGGGAGCCCCGCTACGTCAAAACGGTAGAGGAGTAGGGTCCGAAACCGGACGTGGTTCCTCCTGATGATGTCTTGAGCTAACTGGATCCTATAAAGGAACTGTTGTGGTAGCAGACCACGAAACACGGTTGTAATTCCATCTGAGAAAAATAGAACTTAATGTCTGTCACTGTTTCAGTCTTATGTATTTTGGATTTTCATCACTCTTTGCCTCCAGGTGGTATAAAGATGAATTGGATATCTGTTAGATTAACTGCGAAGTTTCGTTCTCCATTTAATCTGTCAGGTGAATCTGTGCTACTGCATGTATTCGCACCAATATAGTTTACGGATTAGGAAATATCTTTATTCAACAAAAGAAGTATTTCTTCTAAACTATCAAGATGAGTATTGTGTCTTCAAATAAAAGACGTTGGAATTAAGAAAGAGACTTATTACACAGAAGAAGAAAAGATGAGCGTCAGCTGTGAAAAAAATATATCTGTTTTGTTTAGATTAAGATCTGAAATGCCGTGTAAATATCTCTTATACTTACATTTAATTGGTAACGTGCAATTAGTTATGTTTACATATTCATATACAGGTATACATGTGTGTAAATATGCAGAAGTGTTTGCATGTGTATGATTGTGAATGTGTGTGAGTGCTTGTGTGTGTGGGCGTGTATGCGTGCGTGTGTCTGTCTGTTTGTATGTATACGCAGATAGTAGCAACTGTCTTGTCTCTCAGCTTGTCAGTTGCTAATTATCTCTGAATACATAAGGATGAAGCTCTACGGAGATCGTTAAGTTCCATTGTATCCACAGTGGTATATACGGAAATATAGTCAAAAAGACGGATAGAAGGAGAGTAATAAGAGAAAGGGGTAGATAAATAGAGACAGGGAGGAGAGGAATGAATGACAGAAAATGCGTGATACACACACACATATATGCATACATGCATACATACATACATACATACATACATATATATATATATATATATATATATATATATGTACTCTTGGTCACGCATACATATGTAGTTTGTTTATACACCAAATTTGCTGCGCGATAACTTATATATGAGATAGATACAGAGAGAAAGAGAGAGAGAGAGAGATAAAGAGAGAGAGAGAGAGAAAGTATGTGGGGAAAGAGAGAGAAAGTGAGAACAGAGAAAGGAAGAGAGAAAGAGAGAGTTTGTTCAGATATTTCATTGTCAGAGAAACAACTTCAATATATAGATCCATTCTTTTGTTAAAATCTGTTTCCCGAACTTTTAATTGCAACGGAGAATAACGACATCAATTTTCTAGTTGCTGGTCAAGTAGAGAATATGGCAGTGTGGTGGTATGATGATGTTGGGAGCGGATGAATCGTTTGTATACGCTTTAATGATTAACATGTAAAGCCCATCATGTTTAGACTTGTTGTGGATAAAGAGAAAGAGAAAGAGAAAGAGGAAACGAGAAATGGGAGAAGGGGAGAGCATTGAGAGCGAGGACAGAGAGAGGGAGAAGAAAGAGAGTGTGCATGTGAGTGAGTGCGAGAACGACAGCGAGGAGGGAGAGACAAAGGAATGAAAGAGGGAGCCATAATGAGGAGAGATGCTTTTGGCAGCCTCGCTTAATGCAACGATATCTATAGCATGATTCATTAACATCTGTGTAATCTGGTGCTCGGTTTGAATATTTGTTAAATGATCTCGACACGTATACTGAAAGTAGTAATCAAACATAGACACTTATTTGCATACATACATACAGACATACATATATACATACATATATGGATGCATACGGACATATGTGCACGCATGCATATACATATAGACACACAAATTTGTGCAGCTACAAACACATGCTTAGACAAACGTGCACGTCGTCATATATATATGTCTTGCTTTATGGAGAAATGTAGAAGTGATATTAGCAAGTAGATATATTGTCAGATATCTATCTGAAATTTTGAGATCTTATCACACTACAGTCATTTCGTTTTGATTCAGGACAGGACAGGACAGGACAACCGCGTTGTATTTCACGTGGTTTACATACAAAGGGATAAAGTTCTGTATTTATAGGATAAATCTAAATGTAATGCGCAGAAATAACAGAGTGGTTAAATAGCTTACCTTGCAATAGTGTGGTTTGCAGTTCGATACCCCTACGTGTCTTCTATAGTAACCTTGCGTCGACCAAAGGTTCATGAATGAAATTTGACTGAAGGAAACAACGACAAAAGTTGTTCAAAAACAGAACACGTTCTTGAGAGGTCGCTCAGTTTGACGTCACCTCTTGATACTGGCATGTTTAGAAAGGATTTCAGTTTTGCAAGCATCCAAGCCAAGTCTTCGCCGGAGAATAATTTAATCCTTTTCACAAGCCCAGTCTTAAAGGCTCTTGGATGCTGCCTTTCCTTCTTTAACTAAATCCTAAAGAAGTTAATACAATTAAGATGGGAGTCAAGATCTGTGGATTCTTGACACTCTGAAAGTCATTAGTTCGGAACACACGTGCACATATACATTTGCATTTAATATGGAAAGCTGTCAGTCTACACAAAGTTTTGCTCCACCACTGGTTATTCACGGATTTATCCTGGTTATTCCAGGATATATGGAGATCTTGTATTGCTCAAATGACAGAATCCCATTTCGGGGTGGTTGAAAGGCGGGGAGAGTAAAATGTTCGCTTCGCAAATACAAGGTTCCGGGTTCAGTCTCTCCGTGTGACATCTTGGTCTTAAGTTTTTTTTTTCTGCTATATGAAACAACTCTTAACTTTTGAGTGAAATTGGATGGACAGAAACTGTTACGCTGATTATGTTTTCTGGAATATTCGACGAATTATATGTTAATTTAATTGGTAGGTAATTACTTAATCGAGCAACAAAATCTTCATCGGCAAAATTGATGGAGAACAATCCCCCCGCCACACAAACATGCACACACACACATACACGCACGCTCGCACGCACACACACACACACACTTACTTTCTCTCCCTCTCTCTCTCCCCCTCTCACACACCATGCAAACTCACATATGCACCTATATATATAGGAAAAAAATGAACTAAGTGAAATAACTGACATTGGTCAGCTGCGTGTATTTGAACAAGATAGACAAATGCAGGTATATCAAATGCCATACAAGAAAAATTCTTGGTTTCCTGAAATTATATCCGCCTCTAGACTATGTCTGAAGATAACTAAATGGCATTTAAGATTAGATCCATTGGTGAAGGGGAGATAACCTGAAGAATTAAGAATTCTCCAAAATTGACTTATCGTTAATGAAAAGGACTGGAGAACAGAGGACAGTCATGGAGACGTGTTTCTACCTCAAAAGGTATCATCAGCACACTCTTATTCTACCTTCCCTCTACTAGCCGATGAAAAGACGTGTCTACTACAGTTTCTTTTGTATTGACTCTTGGTTATAACTATGTTTAAGAAATGCTTGGTGCCAGGGATTCAGTTGCACATTCGCATGATATATAAAACCGATGTCTGCAGGATTCGAATTTGGAGCATATAAGAACATAAATAAATGCAGACCATTTTTTTTAGTCCGATGTTTTACTGCTTTACTGTTCTTATCACGCCACCAGTTTTATGTCTAATCAGAAAAATGAGCTAATTATGACATTGTGATTATGATAAAAAATATTTACATTTATTTATCAACTTGAATTTGAAAGCTGAATATATTTTAAAGGCGCGTTAGAATATAGTGTAATTGACTGCACAGTTATGGACAATATGTCATATATATTTCTTTGGTATAAAGTAGCTACTTTGTTTTGAAGAGATACATTTTAAGAAGGCCTCCGGAGCTATTTTGCTTTCATACGCTGTGTTTCTTTCTCTACTATATTTAATTTGCATGCTTTATTGAAAAAGAATTTATCTTCTGTCTAACCGTGAATATGATGCTTTCACAATCCTTTGCGGAAGCCATTTTAATTAATTAAATCACATTTACTTTCACGCTTGATGCAATTATGTTTCACTTTCCACTCTGAATCTGAAACTTTGAGAATATGTAACGAAATTTATATGAAAACAGGGATGGAATTTCGAAATCTTTATTTTATTGAATAATTAATGTTTTCTCGTCGTAGCCTTCTCTAATGAGCAATTATAATTGATTTATGAACACGAAGCGGACGATGAAACATATGTGGCATAGTCAAGAAACGCTGGATATCACATTTAACACAATCTCTTCAATAATTACCAGCGCTTCATCATGTGTGGGTAGCATGCTGGCGAAACAGATAGGATTGATCCTAATGAAGTTCAGAATGAATTATTTATTTCCAATTTCATATTCGTATTAAATTCTCGTTTATCTGCCTCCAATTAATGTTCTTTTTTCAGGTGATTTTATTTCCTTGTCATCTGTATATGTTTTTGCATTACAAGATAGTGAATGTTTTCTAAAACCACTTTTACAATACGAAACACTAAATATCAACTTATTTATTTATCAATATGTCAGAGTGTGTCAAATAATCACTGCTACGTCATTCACTTAATGTTCAATTTTAGTTTCATATTCACCGGAATCAGTTTTATCATTATATAATGCTTCATATACACTTTCATTTCATAATTTTTGTAACTGTTACAATAAAATAAAAGAGAAAATAGCCAAAGGAACGAGTACTATTATTCTCATGCAGATCTTATTACTTACGGGTAATTTCAATATTTCCTTCATAAAAACTTACTTGAATGAATGATATTTCAGAGGCATTGCAATATCCTGCAGTCATGTGCTGAAACATTTATCAAGATATTCTGAGAACTAACGGGCTTAACTATATTATGCATCGCCGGCGTGTTTAGAGTATGATACCTTTATATGCAGATCATATAATGAAGCTGAAAAACGCTGATTCAAATCCGTATTGGGATAAATAGCATTACGAATAGTTGTAAACTAGCAACTTATATCGGTCTATATGTACTTATTTGATATATAGTTTCGTCTCTCCGTTTTAGTTGTAACCTTGTGGAAGTCACATCTGCTTTCAAACCACCTATCTTAATGGAAACAAGTGACCTCAGAGTAAATAATTGGAATGTGATCTCAACGTTCAGAAGTCACGATTAAGATCGAGATTTCGGCTTCTTGAACATGGTCACAATTATGTTGCTACTAACGCTGGGTATACATCAGATCTTGTAACAACTGTTTTATCTGTTGTTCATCCTATGATGAATATTCATAGTATGAAGCCGTTCTATCTTTGGTTTCCGTCTATCCTGAGATATAACAGTAATTACAATATTGGTCAGTCACTAAGTATGAATATTTTTGGGTGGCTCAGTTGCCAGAATTGATGTAGCCTAAAGTTATGCAGAGCAATATGTTTGGCCCCCGTTTAACAACAAAACATGCCGAAATACAGTCAGTCAAACGACAGATTGACTTAGGGGTCCCACTTAGGATTCATTATTAGGTTTACCCGCTAGAGTTTATTTATCCACAGCTGAGGACTTAAGTTATTTGTCATGTGTTTTGGCGTTGGCAAGGGGGCTGTTTTTGTTTGTGGAACGGAGTAGTAAATGTTATATCGTGCAACATCAATACTCAGTTATTTTACATCTGAAGAAAATATAACCTCAACTCAAATTGAATTGCTTAGTGCCTGTAACCCTGGCAAGAAACCAGATACTGTTAGCAGGAGCCGACTAAGCCGGGAACACGTTATATCGGGTTTGAAATAGTAACTGAGGATACTACACACTAACTAATAGTGTGCCGTCAAACAATTAAGTTACATACGTACGCTAACTAAACATTGATAGTCATGTGTATATTGAAAATATCAGTGTAGGCATAGTTGCATAATTGTATAGCTGTATGGTTATGAAGTTGACAATTACACTGACTGGCAAGTTGAGTAAATGCATTCTCGCATAACAAAGGGACTACCAAAGACTTAGGGTAGGATTAAAATAGACGGAAACAGCGTGGAGCCTGTTGGAGGGAACTCTCCTATTCATGGGTTGTAGATATAACATCTATTCGTTTCACGTATTCATTCCATATGATATGTGTTGTGTTTTGTCGTATGCAGTCACACGGAAGTTCTTTCGATTACACGCATTCATGCCTACATTTTAGTTTTAGTTTCATGCCGACATTTTAGTTTCTTCTACCAGATTTGAAAACCTTGAAAAAGATCTCAGTTACTGGCTTTCCTCTTCTTAGCAAACCGTAAGAAGGATCCTTCTGCTAAAGTAAAGGGTTAGAAAACCACTTTTACATCTCGAGATCTGATCAGAGATATTCATATATTGGGCAGTTGTGTGACAGAGGTGAAGGAAATTAGATGTACAGTAATACTCCACTTTACGAGGACCTGCTTTACGAAACACCGGGTTTATGAGATTTATTTTATAATAAATATAAAAAGGTTAAACAGCCATTTTGTGTGTGTGTGTGGCAACGTAGCAACATGTGGAAACACTGGTTCTGACGCGTCTACACAGCGACCGAGTAGAATGAAGGCATAACATTTCATTATTACAATTGGAAATTATTGTTCTGCGTTACGAACTTTCGCTTTACGAGCTATCTCCGGGAGCAAATCAACATGTATATTGAGGCATTACTGTACTTCTCGCTTTTGTGAAGAGATTATCATCATTTGTTATCATGTTTCTGACTAAATCTACTGGGAAATGAGAAACTGTTGAGATTCAGGTCTTATGAGATTAACACCATATCTCTTTCTGAGGTTTGATTCGAGATGACTTTAGAGCCTTAATATTAATGTTTTCTTTCAGTTCCAATATGAAATATATGCATCATATTTCAGTAAGCCAACTGTTGGGTTTCTAGGTAGGAGACAACTACCTTTAAGCAACAATACACTTGACGACAGGAGCGTATGCACTTCTTTTGTCATTGAACATTATTTGGAATAGCAGAAATAATGACAATAGTTATCTATCCATTAGTTCGAGCACAAATGCAATGCATAATCAAAGTAGACTAATATACTTGGTTTGTTGAAAGATAGGCAACATTAAATACACAGAGAAATATTTATCAACAAGCATAATGAGATGTCTTATCTCGGTTATTGGTGGGAAAAGGAATCATGATGGCGACGTACATTTCAATTTTGACATTTTAAAAGAAAAAACTCGAGAGTGGTATTATTATTATTATTCAAACATTTTTGTGGATCTCTTCTATTTTTCCTTCTCCTTCTCCGTTCTTGTATCATCATCACCGTCATCATCATCATCATCATCATCATCATCATCATCATCATCACCCCCACCACCACCATCATCATCATTATCATCATCATCATCATCATCATCATCATCACCATCAACATCATCATCACTATCACGACGACGACGACAACCACTACCACCACCCCCACCACCACCACCATCATCATCATCATCATCATCATCATCATCATCATCATTACCATCAACATCATCATCACTATCACGACGACGACAACGACAACGACGACGACGACCACCACCACACAACCACGACGAGCACCACCACCACCACCACCATCATCATTATCATCCTTATAGGGGACGGTGAGCTGGCCGACTATTTAACATGTCGGACTAAATGCTTACTTGGGTACCAGTGTCGGTGTGTCGTGTCGAGTGCACCAATTACCACAGGAACAGTTATCGCCTTAGTCTTCCACAATATCTTTATCTCTCGAGTTCTGTCCTGGTATTTCTTAATTCGTTTTCATTATTTTTGACATCCAGTCTGTTCTCATATAGCTTTATTAACAAGTAATTCTTATTCTTTATCTCAGCTTATTATTTTGAATCCACACACTCGGCTAATATCCCTGGGCGCTCTTTTACTTATACAATCATGCCTGCGCTTATACTCTTTCTTTGCTAGCTTACTGCATTACCACAAGATAGGGTTAATTCCTTCGTCTATTTTACCACACATTCAACATTTGCTTTCTGATTTACACTTATCAGTCTTTGCCTCTATCAGATCTGCCTTGAGGACTCGTTGCTGAGCGAATATAATTAGTTTCTGTTTCTCGTAACAGGTTTCTGTCCGTCAGCCACAACCAACGTTCTTTAATTCCGTCAACTTTTGTTTGTTGCATGAATACCACTTGTAATTTCTGCTCTTTCCAAGTACTTTTCCATTTGTTCTGCCTTCTGCGTTTGAATTCTCCTACTACTTTAAGAATATTTTGAACATTTCTATCCACAGATACTTTTACTTCTTTACTATGTACCCACTGATGGAGTTGAAAAACCTATGTTAAAACACTAATAAAGAATGAGGTTGACGATTGCTAAACGCAGGTTGTGTACTTTGATA
>NC_043004.1:47811944-47816944 GCF_006345805.1 Octopus sinensis | reverse complement strand
GAGAGATATTCGTTAAACCATGGGATTCAGACCGAACTCACTATATTATATGAAAACAACGGGTGAACTTGTATTTACAAAACTGAAAAAGAATACGACAAATTTAGGCATCAAATTAAGAAAGTTTTGCTTTCAAGACGAAGTCCTTGCCATAGAGTTGGGAGCTAGTTGGTTCGTGACCAAATTTGCCGAAGAGTTCTGTCTATCTATCTATCTATCTATCTATCTATCTATCTATCTATCTATCTATCTATCTATCTATCTATCTATCTATCTATCTATCCATCTATCTATCTATCTATCTATCTATCTATCTATCTATCTATCTATCTGTCTGTCTATGGGTGTGCGTACACACACATATGTATGCTCGGTCCTATATATCAGGCATTAATTGCCATATATATATATACATATATACAGGCATATATACATATATATAGACATACACATACACACACATACATACATGCATGTACACACACAAATACATTAACACGTACACGCACACACACATACATATATATATACACGCAGTGAAATGCCCACTTTAATAAGCCTCATTATCTAGTAAACCGATGGACATATCACGCTTGCACTGGTATCTACCTATTTTGGTTTTACCCAACCAGTATCATAACTAGATTTAGCGATAACGGAAAGCCAGATAGGCAATAAACAGTTCTCATTGCAACTAATGTTTTACAGCAAAATTAAAAGAATCAGAATTTTTCCAATAATCAATTGTGCTAAAAGCGAAACTATTGATTTTCTAGTTGACATGATCGAACGGGTTTTTCCAAGGATGAATCATTTTTATTTGCCATATCAGTTAATCAGAATCCCGAAATGACGAAAGCCAAAGTTGAATTAAACTAGAATATAAATTTTATTTTTAGGTAACGAAACGAAATACAGCAAAGATATTTCATGGAGTCGTATCTTACTTTTTTTCTTGTATGCTCGGTCCCAGGCATTCAGTGCCACAGACTCTGACGAGTTGGACATATTCTTTTACTCTTTTACTTGTTTCAGTCATTTGATTGTGGCCATGCTGAAACACCGCCTTTAGTCGAGCAAATCGACCCCAGGACTTATTCTTTGTAAGCCTAGTACGTATTCCATCGGTCTCTTTTGCCGAACCGCTAAGTTACGGGGACGTAAACACACCAGCATCGGTTGTCAAGCGATGATGGGGTGGGGGGACAAACACAGACACAAACACACACACACACACATATATATGTATATATATATATATATACATATATACGACGGGCTTCTTTCAGTTTCCGTCTACCAAATCCACTCACAAGGCTTTGGTCGGCCCGAGGCTATAGTAGAAGACACCTGCCCAAGGTGCCACGCAGTGGGACTGAACCCGGAACCATGTGGTTAGTAAGCAAGCTACTTTATTTCATATAATTTGCCATTTAGGCATTTACAAAGAGGGGACAAACAAGGGCAGACAAATATAAAGGGTGAAGTAGCTTAACACAGTTACAATTTTCGAATGAAATTACGGATAAGATTATAAACAATGAATTTTACGAAGGCAATGTTTAAAAATATTAATGATCATGTCGAAGGACGGACACCCAGCCATCCGGGTAGAACCTTTACTTTCTGATTCGGTCACACTTACCTGGTGCCAAACATACCCATCTTGTATGCCACAGGCTTCCATCTTTTCACAAACATATCTCGTGACAGACACCTCTTCTCCAGCCTGATTTTGCTACTGAGGTGGTAACTAAAAAAGTTAATCAACCCCTGGCCGGAGACAAAGGTGCCTGTCACTATACCTTTCGTACGCGTCTTCCATACTGTTTCTTTCAGTATGGCTACTACACAGAAAAAACAGGCCTTTCTTTCCCTGTTAAGGAAAGGGGGCGGCACAATCTCGATGATAGACTCAGCTGATAGCTGTACTCTTCCCATCACTGACAACAGTTGTTCAACAAAAGCTATCAGTCCCGATAACTCCGGACACTCCACGAATGCGTGCAATACGGTCTCCCTATCCTGCTCACATCGCGGGCATGTCGGCGAGACGGCACTACCGTGCCTTGACAGCTTGTCGCAAACAGGTTAAGCCGCACGGAAACACTGCCAGGCTAGGGATTTCTGGTAATTATCCAGATACCCCGGCCCGAACGTCCTCCGGAACAGGTTGATCAACTGATTTTCATCGTAGCCCAGGGTCTCCCCCAAGGTGTCTTCGGACTTAATCTCCACTAACCCGCTATAGAAATCCGTGGTGGAACTCCTGTTGCCGGCGTTGCCCACCCGAGATAGTAGCTGGAGCGCCTGACGGCACTCCAAATGCCATTCACTCAGTTTAGGTCTCCGCTTGATCCATGCACCGATGTCCGTTAGGGATGTTAACTGGGGAAGGTAGAACCGGACGTGCGGCGACCACACCTGCTCTCCATCCAGGTAAAGCCAGAGGTGCCTCAACTTAACGCGAGTTTTCGCATCCTCAGCCAAGGCATCCCTAGCCCACCCTTTAGCGGTTTCTGGCAGCAGACAGAGCGCTTTACAAGTGGCTTTCCTCCTTTCCACAAAAATCGGAAAAGGATTCTCTCCAACTTGTTCAGCCACAAATCGGGGCAAGGCACCACGGTCAGACGGTAGGTGATTACTGATGCTATAAACATCTGCACCACCTCCGCCTTCCCTAGCAGGGATAACGCCCGCCCAGACCAGGTCTGGGTTAGAGCGGTCACCTTGTTGGCCACCTCACTCCAATTTTTCTCAATCTGGAGGTCTGGCCCGAACCAGACTCCGAGCAGCTTAACAGGACCTTCCGTCCAACGCCCTACGACGTTATTGGACGGCATCGGCTTGCCCGTCCAGGTGCTGAGTTGCAAACCGACCGACTTGTCCTTGTTAACCTTTGCTCCTGCCACCGCCTCGTAGCTTTTGATGGCCTCTTCCACCACTGGAAGCTGGCCTTCGTCTGCCACGATGATGGAGGTGTCATCCGCATACGCCATAGCTCCTCTTCCACACCATAGATCATGCGGCGCGCCCCCTAGTGCCTCCAACTTCCGCAGCAAAGGCTCAAGAGCCAATATGTATAGGAGCGAGGACAGGGGACACCCTAGACGAACTGAACACTCGATCCTGAACGGCTTCGAAAAGGAACCGTTCACCTTGACTACAGACTCGATGTCGCTATACAAAGCAGCGATCCAACCTCGAAAGGTCGGGCCTAGGCCAGCCTCTCCGAGGACCGCCGCCAGGTACCGATGGTCGACCCTATCAAATGCTTTGGACTGGTCTAAATGTACCAGTGCTCCCCCTGCGCCAGAAAGCTTCCCCACCCTCTCTAAGGAGTAGCGTATAAGGTGGAGATTGTCGTGGACCGTTCTGCCGGGGATAGCGCACGTTTGCGCTTCCCTGACAAGTTTGTCCACGACCCGCGCCAACCTTTTTGCTAGCACCTTGGCCAGAATCTTTAACTCTGTGTTTAACAGAGTTATGGGCCTGAAGTTCCCTATCTCGTCCCCCTTGTTCGGGTCCTTCCTGATCAACGTCACCGCGCCCCGGCTCGCAGACTTGGGAATTCTCCCATTCTGCTGCCAGTTGGCGTAGACGCTAGCCAGCAGGTGCCCGAACAAGTCTGGCATACTTCTATAAAATTCATAGGGCAGACCATCGAGACCCGGCGACTTCTCCCCGGGGCACTTGCCCAACACCTCGATTACTTCCTCGGCTGTGATTGGCCCTTCACAGCACTCAGCCTCTCGTGTCGAGAGGCGCGGGCCACCAGACAGGAAGTCCCTAAGGGCCTCACCATGATCCAGCGTCCCGCACCTCCCGAACAACTCGGCGAAGTGCTTGTGAAGTGCCTCACACATCTCGTCCCGCTTCTTGATCGTGCATCCGTTTTCATCAACAAGAGACCCAATTGTGGCATCGTTTCCACGCTGTGTTTCTATCGTACGGGCCCATCCGGCAACATTAATTCCCTCACAGCCCAATGCTCGTACTTTAGCCCGGACTCTACATCCCTCATGTTTGGTTTTGAGGTGACGGTCTAATGCCGTTCTCGCCGCTAAAATGTGAGATGCAGAGCCCAACCTCAACGCCTCCTCTAAGTTCTTAACTAGTTGCCCTTCTATTCTAGCCCTATCTAGTCTTAGTTGTTTACTAAATCTAATGGACTCGAATCGAATGGCTCTTTTGAGGGTGAACCACCACCGGTTATTAACCACGGCTCCGGTTAACGCCCTCTGCACCAACACCTTAATCCGGCTACGGTATGCCTCGCGTGTCAAAATAGACTTGTTCAACTTCCAGTAGCCGGTTCCTATCTTAAGTGTGCTATCTATGTTCAGTCTACACGTGACCATTCTATGGTCAGTATAGGGCACCTGGACGAGCTGTGGACAACTAAAACTAGACTTATCTCTAGTTCTTATCACTATCCTGTCTAGATAAGACTTGAACCTTCCGTCGCCACTCATCCAGGTCCACTCTGGGACGTTCGGATGGTCAAGTCTGTAACGATCTGCTAGCTGAAACCGCTTAAGCAGATCCACGAGACGTGAGTTCACTTTCCTATAGATCGAGCCAACGCTATCGATGTGTACGTCAACGATAGCATTAAAGTCCCCTAATATCACTAAAGTCTTCGACGTCACGAGAAAGCCCTCTAGGCGCCGATAAAAATCAGTTTGGAAACCTCTAGCACAAGGTGCATAGAGTCCGATCAACCTGAAGGCCTTACTGCTGTATGTCACATCAAGGACGACCAGCCCACCTTCTGGGTCTACATAGACTGTACTTGTCTGTAGAGCCAAGTCTTTACGGATCAGTACCACTACGCCCCCTCGCCCTCCGGTCTGGCCAGGAGACATGATTTTCTCGTAGCCATTCAGGAGAGGCGAGAAGGTTTGTAGGTTGTCCAGCTTGGTCTCTGTAGCAACCATCACATGTATATCATGTGATCTGAGGTCGTCGAGGAAACAAGCCTGCTTCCACTTCGAACT
>NC_043004.1:47799444-47806944 GCF_006345805.1 Octopus sinensis | reverse complement strand
TCTCTCATTCTTCCTATCCCTCTCTTGATATATATATATATATATATATATATATATGTATGTGTGTGTGTGTGTGTGTGTGTATGTATGTATATATATATATATATATATATATATATGTGTGTGTGTGTGTGTATAAAAATATATATAAAAATACAAAATGTGACAAGAACGCAAAACATTAGAGAATATGCCACCAGTTTAAGTAGGTTTGTACAGTATTAGATTTATTGGTGCAGAAATACACGGCATGATAGAAGGCTTTGGAACTTCTTTATTATGACTCCTGGACCTTTTTGCATTCTTTTCTTTTGGTTATTTGATGATGAGCGTGGATAGCCATCTTTTGGAATATTCCGGTTGTAAGCTACTTCCAACTCCTGTGTGTCGGGAAGATAGTAGATGATTTTTCCGTATACAAGCTGGTTCATCATTCGAGTACGCGAGCCTTGGTGAACCGGGTGACGGCTGATCCAGCTTGTGTTTTGGTTTTTTTTTTATCATTGAGGCATGACAAGCCTGGACGTTAACATTAGGGGACGGATCTGTCTGTTTAGGATTAATTTTTTGAGATAACACCGCCTCGGAGTTCTCTGAAAACATTGCTCGTAACGTAGATTCTTAAGGCTAACAGATCTGTATTCGTCAGAATTATTTTTTTGATAGATTTATCTCCAGGTATAGCTTTTTGTGGTGTTTTTAAACTTATGAATTGTTCACTGTCTCTCTTGGTTCGAAAACTAAAAAAATTTTTTTTTTTTTTTGCTAATACCCATATGTAGTCATATAGGTATTAACATATATATACGATTGTGTAGACATTCGAGTGTATGCGTAATTAATCAATTCCTGCACCTACTGTTTGTTCCATTTCTATTCTATAATTTGTAAACTTTTCGATGTTGATTTCGCGTGTGTGTTTCGCACATGTTTCAGTGAGACAGCATGCGTAGGAGAAACTGTGCTTTGTATGGCAGTACCCAGTAATATTTCGTTTTTCTGATTATTTTCGTTAAAATGCCGCTTCCTTCAAGTCTTCCTCGGGTACCTTAATCCCATTCCACCGGTGTTATTACATTAGATTTGCTTTTGAATGGAGAGCCCGGTGTAGCACATCCATCTTGTTATTCAGCGCAGAGCTTATTATTTTTGTTATTTTTATTATTATTATTATTATTATTATTATTATTATTATTATTATTATTATTATTATTATCATTATCATTATCATTATTATTATTATTGTTATTATTATTATTATCATTATTATTATTATTATTATTATTATTATTATTATTATTATTATTATTATCATCATCATCAACATTATTATTATAAATTTTATTTTTCTTCTTCTTGTTGTTATTATTATTATTATTGAGTGAGAGAGCAGTGCATGCCATGAAAGTAACACTGGGGTAAAATATACGAAGCCCAGTGTACCCATCATGACTACCTGTCTGATAACGGTACACCAGGTACATGCATCACAACCATATTTGCGCGACATGGTTCTCACATATCAAGATAAACAGCGCATGACCTTACAGGTGGGACCCAGTTAGAATTTTCTTCTGGACGAGTAATCCATACCGCTCAAAAGGTCCCTGAATAAGGATTGTTTAAGGATGTTGAACAAACCACCAATGTTTCCAAAGGTGAATTATCCAAACCTCTAAGAATTCCTTTCAACTCACGGCTATGACGCTTCCCAACTACTTCTGCTCGTGATCAGAGATGCACATATCATCAACCACAAAGGGACATGGTCAACTGGTTAAGGTCAAACAACAGACAAGCAAACCTGTGGTATTGAGCAGAATATTTGCTGTAGCCCATCTTTTATACAGAAACAAAACAATGTACATGATAACACTTCCAATCAGTTTAGATCAGAAGCCATGAGAGCCACTGCCTTGTGCTGCATCAGGGCATTTATTATTATTATTATTATTATTATTATTATTGTTGTTGTTGTTGTTGTTGTTGTTGTTGTTGCTATTATTATTATTATTATTATTATTATAGTTGTTGTTGTTGTTATTATTATTATTATTATTATTATTATTATTATTATTATTATTATTATTATTATTATTATTATTATTATTTATTGTTTACTTTCATTATAACTGAGTACCGGGCATCCTTCAGACGCCAAGAGTAGTAAGGGCACTGTTGTTTTGCCATGAATACTAAAATTATCACCATATTTATTCCATTTGAGATGGAGAGTGCTTTCCGTAATAATAGAACTGGGTATGGGTATAAAATTGGCGACAAGAAAAGAAGTCATCGAGTTTAAATGGATGACTTAGAACTGTATGGTTAAAAACGATAATAAGCTTGAAGGACTACTAAGCTGACACAGTTATAAAATTAGTCGAGCAGGAACAAACTTGCAAATACCTCAGTATAAATGAGAGTTCTGGCATTCGGCATGCAATCGTGAAAGAGAAAATGAGAAAGGAATATTAGAGGAGAATTCGAACAGTCCTAAATTCCGAGTTAAATGGTGTTATCTATAAATATAAGTCCGAGTTAAAAGGTGTTATCTATTAATTCCTAAGCAATTCCGTTTGTTATTTACAGTTTCAATGCGTTGAAATGAAATATGAGCGAAATAAGGAAGATTGACAGGAAAATATGTAAGCTGCTCACTTGCAATAAGATGCACCACCCAAAAGCAGATGCAGATCGTCTTTACCTTCCAAGAGCTCAAGGGGTTTGAGGCTTCATCCAGCTTGAACTCTCTTACGAAACCACCACAACTATTTTGAAACATCTAACGACAGGATGCTAAAGCGAGTTGAAAGCCACAAGGGACGTAGAAGGTTCATTCTGTTATGAAAAAGAGTAAACAATTTTCCAGTGTGTTTATGCATAATACGCAGGTTGAACAGCATGATAGAAGTGCGGTAACTGTAGTTGCAAAGAAGGTGAAATCAATAGCAAAGCAAAATGCGTTTGAAAAATTGGATGATAGGTGGGAACAAAAATCTCTGCAAGGCCTATATGCGGCCCGTAGCAAACAAGATGATGTAAACCAGAAGTACCCCTGACGGTGGTTACGGAGCTAAAGGCAGAGAATGAGGGCTTTATCTTGGCTATCCAAGATGAGAATTTATTGACTCGGAACTATCAAACGAATGTGATAAAAAATAGATTAGACCCAAAGTGCCGATGGGATTGAAAGAGTGGGCCACCTAATATATGGATGTATAATTTTAGCGCCTGTAGAGTACAAATCAAGACATGACAGTGTTGACCAATATCTACATTGGATAATGTGTCGGCATGATCAAATAAAACTGCTGACAAATGGTACATGAACCACATTGAGCTGTACAGACTAGGATGTACAGACCAGACTATCAAACAAATAAATCAGATGTTGTTGTGAAAGACCAAAGCAATAAAGTCTGTTTATTGATTGACGTGAGCATGCCCTGTGACCATAATATCTCGGCAAAAGAATTTAATTATCTCAGAAAATATAAATTTTGCTAATTGAATCGAAAAGATGTGGCATCTTAAGACGGTTACAATACCCGTGATTGCAGGACCACTGGGCATGATCAAAAAGGGAACTGAAAATTATTTAAGAATGGCTTACCATCCATGCAGGAAGTGCAAAACATTGTCTTGACTGGTAATTCACATGTACTGAGAAAGGCATTGTCGCTGTGAATTTCTCTTCTTTTATCCCCTTTATTTTCTTCCTTTGCTTTTATTATTTTTCATTTATTTCTTTTTCGCTCTATCTTTCTCTATCATATGACTTTGTAAATAAACAATCTGGTTTGTTCATTTTAATGGCCTACGAAGGTATATATTTAATTTCTATACCCTAGGTATCAGGAAGATACTCGGTAGGAAATGGAAATACAATTGAAAAAGATGAAAATGATAATGATAACGATAATATTATTTGGATTGTGACGGGTCTTGTTGAAATTACGCCAATTTGTACTGAATATGATGACCTCTAGATTGGGCAACGTTGTGAATAGCCGATTATATGTTATGTAATCATTGTATACATCAATGAAATTCTAATGAAAATCCAGTCGTAAATTTTAAACACCATTTATTTTCTCTCTTCATACCTATGGCACAAGTGGAACCGACTTTAGTGTCGGTTCAATGATTTAAGTCGGATTCCATAGTTACATATCTATAGTAACCTACCAAAACTCAGTACCTTCATTATTGTTTACCTTACAATGAAGCTTGTGTTATTATACCTAACTATTTTTGGCCTAGATTCTACTGAATCCTATAACATATATATATATATATATATATAATATATATATATATATATATACACATATATACATATTTATATACATACATATATATATATATATATATATATATATATATATATATATATATATATATATATATATATATATAATATAAAGATAAATTAAATAGAGAGATACTATTGACAATCCAATAATTTATTTATATGATATTATAATATTATAATATTTCATATATACTATGAATATAATATAATATTATATAACATAAACAATTATAAAAAAACCAAAATGGCCAACAAATTGTTTTGACTCATATACATATTCTGATATATATATAATATATATATATATATATATATATATATATATATATATATACAGTAACAGTTTCCTTATATATATAAGTCACTTCAGGGTCATGGTTTAAAGGACGGCTGAAGTTACTTATATATATAAGGGAAGAGTTTATTGTGTATATATATAATAGAAAATGCATAAATAAATAAATGCGCCCTTTAAAAGCCTACCCGGGCTCATGGGCCCGGTTACCCGGTTTCTATGGCGTATGTGTTCCCCAGCTGGACGGGACGCCAGTCCATCGCAGCGTTACTCATTTTTGCCAGCTGAGTGAACTGGAGCAACCTGAAATGAAGTGTTTTGCTCAAGAACACAACGCGTCGCCCATTCCAAGTATCGAAATCACGACCTTACGATCATGATGCTGACACCCTAACCACTAAGCCACGCGCCTCCACAGAAAATGCATATAAATGCATTTTAAAAATAATTGTTTAAAAATATTGTTATATTATATTCATAGCATATTATGTAATATTGCAAGATTATAATAATATAAGTAAATTATTGGATTGTCAAAAGTATTTCTGTATTTAATTTAGCTTTGTAATTACATTATCCCATATTCAACTGACGTACCAGCGAATCGGATGTTTAACACACTCCTTTGAAGGAAATCTTTTCCTCAGTTGGTCACTTTATATATACATACATACATACACACACACACACACACACATATATATATATATATATATATAATATATATATGTTATATATGCATATATGTATATATATATGTATATGACATATATGCATGTTATATATAAATAAATATATATATATATATATATATATATATATATATATATATATATATATATATATGAATATAATATATATATATATATATATATATATATATATATTCATATATATATATATATATATATTTATATATATACATGCATATATATCATATACATATATATATATATATATATACATATATGCATATATAAACATATATATATATATATATATATATATATAGATGTGAACTGAACCAGTGTGTTAACACCTTTCCTCGTGTTTCCTGGAATTTATATCAACACCTTTATGGTTGGATTTACCTTCTCTGAGAAGTTAATAATCATAAAAATTTTTTTTTTTAAACTGAGCATTGTTGGAAAACATATAAAGTCTGCTTATTACCTTACTTCAAATTCATAGAACTCACTCTGAATACTTCATAAGGATATTTACACTCTCTAGGGTGTTTGGAAAACATATATGTGATTTAGCTGATGAATACTTGACATTATATTTGCTGTACTATTTGCAGCTTTAAATAAAATGTTCTTAGTAGGAAACAATGGTACTAAATTACTGATCCACTCTTGTTACTTTTTCTTGATTATATATATATATATATATATATATATATATATATTATATTATGTGTGTGTAAATATATATATATACATATATATATGAATATATATATATATATATATATATGAATATATATATATATATATATATATATATATATATATATATATATATATATAATATACATATATATATATAATATGTATGTGTGTATAGCTATATAGATAGATAAATAGATAGATAGATAGACAGATAGATAGGTAGATAGATAGATAGATATACATATGTGTGTATATATAATCAAGGTACAGAAATGCAGAAATGGCATACTCGGAAAGAATAAGGTCATGTAATCCGATGGGAGAAAGAAATTCGCGAAATTAGGTACTCTAAAGTCAGCCCAAAGGATGGGGGTCCGTGTGAGCGAGCGGTAAATAGTTAATTTTAAAAAGGGGAGATTAAAAGACAAGCCGCTTTAGTTGACCTAGGTATCATATCACATAATAATACAGCTCAGTGTGGAAGTATTGTTAAACTATGATGTTCTGGAGTTCTTTGACGAGCTAGCCATCTTTGTGTGCAGGGATTTATTAATATACAATTATATTACACCTGGCGTAGCATGCATATTAGTACAAGCATATAAAATAATTTATTGAACACTGAAATTATTATCACATGGTCAAAGCTGCGAAACGGGCATAATCGTAACGATAACAAGTGTTATCCTAACGTTTTATGGTTTGCATACATACATCCATGCATACTTACATACATACATCTTTAATCTTTCATCTTTTACCTCTTTCAGCCACCAGATTGCGGTTATGCAATTTTTTGTCGAATGAATCGACCCCATTATTTATTTTTAAGACAAGTATTTATTCTATTGGTCTTTTTTGCCGAATCGCTAGTTTGCGGGGACGTACACTCAACCAACAATGGTTGTCAAATAATGGTGGAGGAACAAACACGAACACACGCATATATATATATATATATATATATATATATAGTTAATCCAAACATGAAAACACAAAGAGAAAGGACAGCAACGCGAGGACGTGGGACAAGTATGGTGATATATATATATATATATATATATATATATATATATATAATATATATATATTATAATATATATATATATATATATATATATATATATATATATATATATGTGCATATATATACGACGGGCTTCTTTCAATTCCATAAAGCAAATCCACTCACAAAGTTTTGGTCGGCTGCAAATTAAGGAATCCTTCATAGAGTTTCTGCCGCCTTTCTTGAGTATATAAACAGCTCGGCTGCTTGTTTCTCTGGGGGACTTTCAGAATGATGTAAACGCCTCTGATGCGAACCCCAAAATGTTCGAAATTCAATTAAGGTTGTTAATTTTTTGTCTTTTCAGTCTGCGGAGGAATGGCTAAAATTTACCCTACTTATAGTTATACCATATTTTACACACACACACACACACACACGTATATATATATATATATATATATATATATATATATATATATATATA
>NC_043004.1:47771944-47786944 GCF_006345805.1 Octopus sinensis | reverse complement strand
TATGTATGTATGTATGTATGTATGTATGTATGTATGTATGTATGTATGTATGTATGTATGTATATATATATGTATATAGTTATGTATATATGCACATAGTCATAAAATAATTGAAAAATATGAAGGAAAGACATCATGTTAAATTTTTTTTTTCCAGTGACATCAAAAATCTAATTTTCTAAAGCTACCACCATTTATTATTTGGAACATAAATTCATATAATTACTGGCTGACTCATTAAATCTATAAAAATCATCCGATATTATTAAATATATACATAATTCGTCTTTTCTGTCCATAGTAGTGGCGGGCAATGAAAAGTCTTCTTCTCAGATTATAGTTTTAGTTTTTTTTCCCCCTCTTGAAGAGTGTATTTATGTTTGTATATTATCATATGTATTTCTATATGACTATTTTTATATATGTCTAGAAATCTGGTTACCTTATATGAATAGTGTCTGATTGTCAGCTGAAAGTTTTGGCTTTACTCATCATAAGACTTACACTAAGTTTTGTCTGTGGAAATATAGTTCAACCAAGGTTAATGCTTATCATCAGAGATGCTACATCTTATCTCCCAACCATTAAAGACAGTATCGTCAGTTGTTACTAGCGTAAGATTACTAACTTGTACAACTCATTAGTAACTCGTACAACGCTTTAGTTTATTGTTTCAGGTGTCTCTCTTATTGCGAACGGTCAAAGAAACCATTTCAGTCTCCTCATTTTTGATCCAGAGAAATACTCAGGATATGGCAACAGGAAAAATCGAATGGTGGACAAGCAGCCTGGGTGGTAATCATTAAAACTACGTAAAATGGTTCAAAGTTAAAGAAACTCTTTGTTCAAGAACACAGCACGCCATATTGTCCAGGAACTGACACCAGGATTATGAATAACTCTGCCACGCGCCTTTCTTGAATAAAACCTATATACAGCATCCTCGTTTTCAAAATAACTACCCACGTAAGTGCTCACTAGCCGCGATATCATTTAATATCAGTGATAAGAAGGAAAAACAATACTTTCAACCTGATAGGACTGTAATGTTTTGTCAGCATAGATTGGCTAAAACCACCGATTTTGTTTGGAATGTAGAATAATTTGACCCGTCACCACAATTTAAAAAGACACGGATTACATGAGGGGCGGAGTATTCATACATTACTTTGCGTGAGAACGAACTCTCTACAATCTATAGGCTACAGATTTTACATCATAATCTTTCAGAGACAATGAATAAAATAAATGTACAGGATATTAAAAGCATGAGAGAACAAAAGAAAATAAACCAGTCGATTTCTCTTTGTCTTGAGCAACAATATAATATTTAATCAACAGTGATGTAGAATAATAGTAATATCATAACGAGCAAAATGCCTCAGTTTTGATTTTTGGATATCTAGCGTACGAGCCAAGTACTTTAAGTCGCTGTCACCAACTATATGACCCACCCAAGTCTGTTATCTCCGTTATGTAATGAAAGTATAGTACAGTACAATATTAAATTACTTTCGTCTTGAATATCTTTCCTAATTATGAAGATGACTTAATATTTCAGTTTGAAATAGGAATCAACAATGAAATAACTGTATGAATTTTAGTGACATTGCCCTATCCCAGAAAGTGACAACTAGTCAATACTAGGAATTATTGGCAGACACCGCCTTCAGGTTCTGTCACTATAGTCAAGACTGTCAGTCACATGTTATTCTCTACACTCACAGTAGATTCTAGTCTGCCAAAACGATCTACTCAAGATTTTTCAGGCATGGATCCATAGGCTCTCAAGACTAATGGATTTTTTCACAGCTACAATTGACCTATTGCTGTTTTACCGATCATTGACCTGTAGTGAAATCAGCTGTCAATCAGCTGCTAAAATTATGCGAACGAAATTTCGAACCGAATTAGTTTATGACAAAATGATTTATATAAATTTCCGAATCTGTCCGGTATAGATATTCGATTTGTGCCCGCCGGACTACATTATATGTATATATATATATATATATATATATATATATATATATAAATTAAATTAGAGATAAAACCACTATTAGGCAAATCAAACAATGAAA
Source organism: Octopus sinensis (assembly GCF_006345805.1). NCBI lineage: Eukaryota > Metazoa > Mollusca > Cephalopoda > Octopoda > Octopodidae > Octopus > Octopus sinensis. The sequence goes on along the minus strand of NC_043004.1, from coordinate 47,784,863 downwards.
AACATAAACCAACACATAAAAATAAAAACAATTAATATAATATACAAAATATATAAAATATAAAATTTAGATAATTTAAATTATTTAAATTTAGAATTAAAATTATTAATTTATATTTATAAATTTTTATATTATATATATATGAATATATAAAAATTTATAAATATAAATTAATAATTTTAATTTTAAATTAAAAATTTAAATTATTAAAATTTTATATTTTACATATTTTGTATATTATATTAATTATTTTTATTTTTATGTTTTGGTTTATGTTTTTTATTGTTTGATTTGCCTTATAGTGGTTTTATCTCTAATTTAATTTATATTTATACTGTGAAATTAGATTTAATCCTAAATCTAATTTTTCCCTGTATGTTTGGATTTACTCCCTATTATATATATATATATATATATATATACAGTCTTTCTGAACAGAGCTCAGACGCATGCCTAGGAGGACCCCAATATGGGTTTTCGCGAGGAATACTCACTAAGAGAGAGAATTCGCCGGAGAAACCTAATATCCGAACTAAAGATGAGGAAACAAATGGGAGAGAAGGGTTTACGCATCCAAGATGGACAGATAATCAAGTCCTACCTCTGGTCCCATGCTGTAGTGCTGACAGGGAAAGTGAAGTGAGGGCAAATCGAAGTGAAGTTGATACCTTCGTCAACGATGCTATCTCTGATACCCCTTATTCTGCTTGTTCCCCAACTCCCGCCCCTCAGACTTCACAGCTCAGCATCGTCTATACCAACTCGTGCTCCTTATTCCCAAAGTTCAGTGAACTATTTACACTGGCCATATGTGACTCCCCTGATGTGATAGCTATCACCGAGACTTGGCCGACTCCAGCAGTAAAGGACTCAGAAATCCACCTGCAGGGCTACGTCCTTTTCAGATGTGACAGAGGAAAAAGGCGAGGTGGAGGTGTTGCTGTGTATGTTAAGTCTGAGCACAAACCGTCCAGGGGTATTCTACCCACTAATGCTCAACCTACAACAAAATTCGATGCCGTCTATTGCAAGCTGAGCCTATCCGAGTTTTGCCTGCCCGTGTTAGCTGTCTACAGGCCGCCTCTTGCCGACCCCCAGGACGATGCTCATTTACTCGAAGCGATAAGATTCGTTTCAGCTTCGCATGACTGTTTGGTACTAGGAGACTTCAACGCTCCCACGATCGATTGGCCCGCATCAATTTGTACAACATCTTCCCGGTTCGGCCAGGCCCTTCTTGATGTGGCTGAAGATTGTTTTCTATTGCAACATGTTGAATATCCGACAAGGCATCGGTCTGGGCAGCAGCCATCTATGCTAGATCTGGTATTCTCCCGCTATCCAAGATCAGTGTCAGACGTATCTGTGTGCGCCCCTCTTGCCAAGAGTGATCATGCGGTCCTGAAGTTCGTCATGCACACAACTTTTTCTACGGCCACAACTACTTCGCTGCTACATAGAGTCTTCTCTGCAATTAATCTTGAAATTCTAACCGAGGCTTCCGCGCTTCTGGACTGGCGATCCCTGATGACGTTGTCCTCAGTTGACGAACTATGGTCATCCCTCAAGGCATATGTAATCTGGTTGACTGACCAGGCAGTTCCCGTTGGGCTTCCCAAGAAGAAGAAACACAAGCCCTGGGTGACGAAGAAGGTTAAACGAGAACGTCGACTCAGAGATATTGCTTGGGCTGAATTCAAAAATCTGGATTCGACTGCAGCTTTTGATGTGTACAAAACTCAACGAGACCGAGCCGTGAAAATTGAAAAGAAAGAACGCTTCAGTTATGAATACAAAATCGCGGCAAATGCCAGTAGCAATCCAAAAACCTTCTTTGCCCATGTCCAGCGGAATTCCCGCTTGAACAACCAGATTGCAACGTTGGTAGACTCAACAGGCGTATCGATTGAGGACCCTTATCAACAGAGCCAATTATTTGCCGAGGCTTTTTCAACTATTTTCAAACAAGATGATGGTCGTGAACCCCCTCCATTTGATAGATCGGTACCTCCAATGCTTCGATTGGTCATCACGCGGGACGAAGTCAAACGTGTTATTCAAGGCCTCGATGTCAACAAGGGTCACGGCCCTGACGGCATACACCCACGAGTTATCAAAGCGTTGGCTCCGGACATCTGCGAGCCCTTAACACGTCTATGCAATATGTCATTGGCGACGGGTGTTATACCTGCAGACTGGAGAACAGCGACAATCTGCCCAATTTTCAAGAAAGGGAGCCGCGAAGACCCGCTTTACTACCGACCGGTTTCCCTTACATCAATAATCAGCAAGATGTTCGAAACCATCCTTAAGAAAAGTATGATGCTCCACCTCCTAAACACAGCCTCTATCTCTGATTCCCAACACGGCTTCGTGCCGAAGAGATCATGCTTGACCAACTTACTAGTAATGGAAGAATTGGTGACGCGCATCCTCGATGATAGTGATGCTGTTGACATCGTTTTATTGGACTTTGCCAAAGCTTTTGACTCGGTAAACCACCGCCTATTACTTGTCGAGCTTCAAGCATATAGTTTCCATCCGGATATTGTACGATGGGTTGGTGCCTTCCTCTCAGATCGCTCCTTCCAAGTCCAAGTTAATGGTTCGCGGTCCGACGTCTCCAGTGCGAGCAGTGGCGTGCCTCAAGGTTCAGTGCTTGGGCCCTTGTTGTTCTTAGTCTTCATAAATGACTTGCCCGACGACCTCACGCAACACACCCTTCTATTTGCCGACGATATCAAACTGGTCGCTCCTCGCGGTGATATAGAGGATCTTCGTCGATGCCTCCACCAAATTTGGAAGTGGTCTAACGATTGGGACCTGTGTCTGAACGTGTTAAAGTGCTGTCATCTGCCTGTTGGCTCTCCTCCTGCAACTCAACTTGATTTCGAGCCGGGTCGTCTGCTGCTGGAGAGGACCGATCAGGTAAAGGACCTGGGTATCTTGGTGGATTCCTCCTTTTCGCCTTCGGCCCAGTGCGTCCATGCTGCCAACAAAGCACGCGGAATTCTGTTTTTGATTCGACGGTCATTAGGAATGCTCACAGCAGCCATATTCCTACCACTCTATGTCACGCTGGTGAGACCCATATTGGAGTATGGGATTCAAGCCTCTTCTCCTTATCTCCTCAAAGACATACAGCATCTCGAAAGAGTCCAGAAGCTGGCTACCCGCATGGTTCATGGTCTCAAAAATTTGTCCTGAGGACGCTCGACCTTTATTCTCTTGAAAAACGCCGCCGCCGTGGTGATCTCATTCTCGCCCACAACATCATAAGCGGAAAGTGTAACCTCTCGAAAGAGCTGTTCTTCACTCCTGCTCCAGAGCGTCGGCTGCGGGGTCATTCCGAAAAGCTCTACCTGCAACGATTTCATCTCAATCGAAGGAGAGGAGCTTTCTCCGTCCGGGTTGCGGATCCGTGGAACAAGCTGCCAGACGAGATGGTGAAGATGCCGACGACCGCTTTGTTCAAAGCCTCCCTGGACCTCAAGTGGCCTGAACTCTTTACATGAACACCACCCTGTACTTAACTCCATGTCCCCCTACATGGCGTTGCTATTTGCTTTTGAGCCAAATTAACTAACTAACTAACTAACATATATATAAAATATTATATTAAATTAGAGACAAAACCACTATTAGGCAAATCAAACAATGAAAAACTTAAGCCAATACATAAGATTATTTAATTTATATCATTTAAATATATAACAAAATTATTAAAAAAATATGATTAATATCACACTACGATCGTTTCATGCCTGCTAACTTCTTCAAATTTTTGAGTCGCAGTCATTCATCAGGTGGTTTAAATATTTATCTTGGCGAGGCTTAAACAATTAATAATTTTGTTATATATTTAAATGATATAAATTAAATAATCTTATGTATTGGCTTAAGTTTTTCATTGTTTGATTTGCCTAATAGTGGTTTTGTCTCTAATTTAATATAATATTTTACTATAAAATTGGATTCAATCCTAAATCTGATTTTTCCCTGTAAGTTTGGATTTATTCCCTAATATTTATTATATATATATATATATATATATATATATTATATATATATATATATATATATATATATATATATATATATATATATATGTGTGTGTGTGTGTGTGTGTGTGGTGTGTGTGTGGTGTGTGTGTGTGTGTGTGTGTGTGTGTGTGTGTGTATGTGCGTGTGTATAAATATATTCTTTATGAACATTAGAGGACTATTACAACTCAGTAACAGACCCGAAATTCCCTTCCTGAGAGACCTTGTGACATGCTATCAAGCCTTATGCAGAGCACTTAATGAAACGTGCTTAAAACCCGACCTCTCAGATGCAGAAATACACGTACCAATGTATGAAGTGTTACGCCATCTTTCTTTTCTTCCTTGAGTGTCTGCTAATACTTCACATATACTACGTCCTCGCCTTGTTGTTTTCTTTTTGTCCTATTGTGCACCCTACTCAGGCCGTTTCTTCATCATAATGAAAGGCCTTTGGGTTTGACCTTATGTCTTTTATAACCCAGGCTTCTTTGTTCGCCCTCTCCTTCATATAGGATTTTTGCAAGCTTTTTTCAATCTTCATTAGTGTTGTTTTTAGGTGGGACCTTTCACTATTTATGGGAGGTTGGTTGAAGTGATTTGCAGCCTTCTCCTGTGGTCTCATGATGATATTATTCTCCCTGGAATCTCGTTCCTTTTTGTGTTGGACTTGTGCTACACATATGCACACACACACACACACACCACACACACACACACGCGTACGGGGACACACACAAACACACACACATACACACACACACACACACGTTACACAATATTTATGAATTTCTTTTCTCTTTAAGCACAAACGTTTACTCGTAACCTTCGTTATTTTTCGCTTAGAAAATTATCTCGTTTCGCAGAGATACAAATTTTCATTGTGACCCTTTTAAATTTTCGATTTATAATTTTACTTCTATTCTTGGACAGTACAAATTTTTATTATAATAATTTTTTTAAAATTTTAGATAGAAATACAAGTTTTTATTTCTAAGACCGAAATTTTATCTCTTATCTTGTTTCAGTTTTTATTAATTTGGAAAATTAGAATTGCATTTCTGCGAAATTCAAATTTTCATAATATACTTTTAGATAAAAAATTAAATACAAATTTTTCATGACAACATCTTAAAATTTTTAATTTGAAAATTAATTATTGTGCTTTTTAAGAAGAATTTTCAAGAGAGCTCTTTTTTATTTATTGAATATTCTTTTGCGAAAATTCAACATGACATGTTTTTTTTTTAATTAAAAGTAGCATCGTATGTAGTTATCTAATAAAAAGAAGCATGCACACAAATATGAAAATACACAAGTATTAGACGTAACGTTAGAGTAAAATTTGAACGAAACTTTCAAATAACAGCTGAAAATAGCTTTTTCTTATTGATACTATTGTAATATACAAAGAGTATACAGTGGAACGAACTGTCAGTAACGACAAGTAACTTGGAAATTTTTCAGTTTACGTTCACTTCCCAGGTGTAAAAGCATCATTTCGAATTTTCAAGTAGTCTTTATTCTGGAGAGGAAGGAGAATATACATTCCTAACTATAAATGCTTGAGGATCAAGAAAATGTGTGTTGCATGTTGACTTAGGGGAAGATATTCAAGTATATTTTGTATACATTATTTACATGTGACGGACATTTGTCCTCATCTTGTTTGTTGTTAAAACAAATTCCGGCTGATATAACCTACCACAGTTGCATGAGATGGAGTGCACGCAGTATTTGGTCATATTCTCTTCTATTGGTGATTTTATTCGAATATATTTGCGAAGTGTTGTATTACTCTTTAATACTGTCCTGATGTAATATGGGCCGCATATCTTTTGTATCTTTTCGGAGAGGCCTTTCACATAGGGTAGACAGATTGTGGACAGTTTATTGGTTTCATTCTCTATTTTATTCATAATTGGAGTGGATAGCATGTTTTGGGGTAGTTTTTTATTAATAGATTGTTACTGAGCTTGATCATTTCTTCGTGGTGGTTATCGTGAAGAAATTCACAAGTCATGCCTCTTAATGATTCACGCGAAGATTTATCTGTTTTGACACCCTTTGAAACAAGACAAAAATGTTCCCCAAAAGGCTCCATTTATATGAGAAACAGAAGGAATTACATTTTTCTTTCGAAATACACGAATATGATAATATACCATGTATCAAATTTGGAATTTATTTTTCTTTTCGAATAAGCGATCAAATAATTTCATTTTGCCATATCACACAGTATTGTCATATTCCTGCGCATATTTTCCTTTAATAACATACTTTACAATAATTCATTATCATAGTTTCACTATTTACATTTGTAACAATAAAATTTTGATAATTGCTATCAGTAAGACAGTTAACAGATTTAAAATGGTTCATCAAATTCATGCTGAACACATCATAACTCGCTAATCATTGGAGGTGCAAAATATAAATTTCAATAAATATATTTTATATCAGCGCTTCCACTGAATATCGAAGTGAAGTCACATATTTTTACAGTGCTTCAGAGTGAGGTGGTGAAACATCTGATTGCTAACATAGTAGTTATAATGTATTGGGAGTTGGGAGTTTAAAGACACGCTTCGTTTGTCTCCTATCAGTTTCTTGGGGGGTGACAACTTGTTATTAGGAGTTGTATACAGCAATTTTATATGTAGGTGTGAAATATGTATGGATATCTGTTTATCTGTTTTCTGTTAGAGTGACATTGAAAAAATAAAATGTTAACAATTAAATAAGATGGTAACAGCTAAATGTTAAAAAATAAAATGTTAAAAATTACGCGTCTGTGAAATATTAAGTTACACGCTGATCAAATGAAGAGGTAGTTCTTTCACTAACATTTAAACCTAAAAAGTTGACAAATACATATTCTCCCAGATAGCGGGCTGATGTTTGTAGTAATTTCGTATAATACCTGTTACATTCTGTCCACTTATATACATCGAGTCTGACCATAACGACAAACTGGGTTTTTGTCAGATACGAATTCGTTAAACACTCGGCCTTTTATATATCACAGTTTTCCGATGTATTATGGAAATGATTCCCAATATATACATACATAATACATACATACACACATACATACATACATACATATATATATATATATATATATATATATATATATATATATATATATATATATATACGTATATATATATATATAATATATATATATATAAGTGTATATACATAATTCATATATATATATATATAGGAATGTATATATATATATATATATACACAAAGAGATGGGAAAGCGAGACCGGCTATCATGCATTGTAGCAGAGTATTCATACTTATAACTATATATACATAATTATAACTATATATACATTCACGCTAGCGTATTAAATATGCACATCGATATAATCTACATTGCCATAATGTATTCAAGAATATTGCATGACTAAATCATAAATATATTTTCTTGTTTTTATAGCTATGAAAAGAAGTTTTAGGTTGTTGTATACAAATGCCAGAAATCTTTGAACGAAAACAAGTTAAATTATTCTATAATGCACTTATATTCTGCATTATGATTCGATAGACTTAATTTTTTCGTTAACGCGTATTTCTCATTCACGTTGAAAATATACATTTGAATATATTTTCCATATGGTAATGAGTGAAGAAAACCTCCAAATAATATCTAGCAACAGTAAGAATTTAGAAGTATATAAAATGCACAACGGTTAATAAACAAAAGATACTGTTGCCTACTTAACGATTAAAGAGTCACAGGAATAAAATAATAATCACAATGCCTGAGTGGCCAGATATTTTTAGAGAGAGGTAAAGTCAATCAAATCGATCGCAAAGTACGAAAATCGATTAAACCGAGTTTACCTCTGGCATTTTTGTGTGAATTACAAACGTATTTAAGGCAAATTCATTTTCGATGGAATTTCAAGCCGGAAGTGAAAGGGATGTAACCTGAAAAGAGTATGCTATTTAATCGGATGTTCAACTGATTCAGTTACTCTGCCGATCAAATAATAACGCGTTCTACATGATTTACAGACATTTATATAATGTTGTAGCACTTACTCAACGCAATCAATGCCACATCGTAACACGCATAACACCAGTCACATAGAATATACGAAGCACATTTACCACAGGAGAAAGCAAAACGAATCGCATTCTGCATATCCTGCACAATAGACAAACGAAACACTAAACAAAGATTCTAAACTGCAAAACAAGTCTACAACAGAGAACAGTTTATGTGACTACAAACTTACAGAGCAATTGTACGTTTGCTTTAATCATTGCCACACACATTCTAACTGACCATGAGAAATACTACTACTACTACTACTACTACTACTACTACTACTACTACTACTACTACTACTACTACTAATACTACTACTAATAATAATAATAATAATAATAATACTACTACTACTAATAACAACAACAAATAGAAAACTGAGGACTGAACCGGATCCCTAACTTGTGGTTGAATTGATACATTTTGCTGTATCCCTAACTGAAGCCATCCAGAACCCAGAGGAAATACCTGCCTGACTAACCGAAGGAACAACATATCTTTTACCAAAAACTGAAGTCACGAAAAGTTCGAAATGAAAATAATAATTCAGAAGTGGGGCATTAGAAGTGTGAGAAAGCTAAGGAAGTCAAAGCTAAATGGCACGAATCTAGTGAAGGCTGTAAATACTTGGGCAGTATCATTACTTAGATACACAGCAGCTTTTGTAGATTGGAGAAAAACTGAATTAGCAAAGCTAGACAGAAAAACTACGATTGAATTCAATATGATTGGGGGCTCCACCTAAGGTCAGGAGTAGCAAGATTATACCTACCTAGAAAGGAAGGCGGAAGAGCTGGCAGAATCGTTAGCACGCCGGGCGAAAATGCGTAGCCGTATTTCGTCTGCCGCTACGTTCTGAGTTCAAATTCCGCCGAGGTCGACTTTGCCTTTCATCCTTTCGGGGTCAATTAAATAAGTACCAGTTACGCACTGAGGTCGATATAATCGACTTAATCCGCCTGTCTGTCCTTGTTTGTGCTCTCTGTGTTTAGCCCATTGTGGGTAGTAAAGAAATAGTTTAATATCAATAGAAGACTGTCTGGCGCTAGGTAGAGTAACTATAAACTCCTATGCAGGTTATAGTGCAGAAAGGTTATTTAATACTGCTGGAGTCACAGCAAGACATAGAGAAACCAAAAACCGAATAAAGAACAGAAATTATCTGACTGTCAAGAGAAGGCGTTGCGTAGTAGATTCACACAGGTAGTTGCAGAAAATAGTAGTAGTAAGACATGGTTATAGTTTCAGAAAGGAGAACTGAAAAAAGAAACAGAAAGTTTGTTAATAGCAGCACAAGATCAAGAATTAAGGACGAATTTGATAAAAGCCAAGGTAAATAAAAAACAAGAAGATGCCCAATGTAGGTCATGCAAATAAAAATATGAAAGTGTTACTCATATAGTGAGTGAATGTAGCATACTGGTACAAAAAGAATATAAGAAAAGTCATGGTAATCTAAGGAGAGCAATCCACTGGGAGATATGTAGCAAAATAGGATTTGAACATACTGATAAATGATATGAATATGAACCTAGTAATGTACTAGAAAGTAAGAAATACAACATGTTGGGAGACTTTAACGTTCAGACTTACAGAGTACTAGAAGATAGAATGCCTGATTTAGTAATAGTAGTTAAAGGAAATAGAAAATGTCAGAAAATTGACTTTAAAGTTAGTCCCAAATAATGAGGGTCCAAAGAGGAAAGTGTCTGTGTTTAGCTCCTTCAAACGGGTCCACCATACTACCTCTTTTGCTACAGCCACTAAACAAACAAAAATTGTCTGCCTCTCCCAGCCAAAGGATGGTAGCGGGGCAACCTTCATAATGGATTCAGAAGATAGCCGGATTCATCTCACAAGCGACAGCAGGTGTTCGACATAAACCCACAGGTCAGCAATACTTGGGCACTGGACGAGGGCGTGCACAACGGTTTCATCGTTCTTGGCGCACCTCGGACAGTGTCGTCTGACGGTACTTCCGTGCCTGTAAAGTTTATCCCAAACTGGCAGCGCCCAAAGTAGCACTTCCAGGCAAGGGATTTCTGGAAGTTACCGATAGGCCCAGGCCCGACAGTTCTCCTAAAGAGACCGGTTAGTGGATCTTCGACGCCCAGAATTTCCCCGAGAACGTCGTCGCACAGGGTTTGATATAATCGACCTATCCCTAAAGTTGCTGGCCTTATTCCAAAATATGAAACCAATATTTTTATCAAAAGACTGTCACTTCCATGTCCTTTATATTTCGTCACTCTAGTGCGTTTGATATATATCTGTTACACAGCATCTAATTTTTATTAAAAAGTACTAATTCATATTTGACCTACTGTCAATTTCGTTTCATCATTTGATCGTTGTTGTCATTTTCTTGCACCATTTTAAACACTTTAAACCGAGTCACTTCACATTTTCTGCCTCTGTTCCTTTTGCTTCCTATTTTCTGTCTTTATTTTTCTTCAACATTCATTGCCTCTCTGTTATACTAAAGCGATAAGGTTGTAATAACATTTGAAGAAGGGACGTGAGCGTTTGCGTTCGAGATCAGGCAATATCTTTTCCAGACTCTTTGCAGAGTTAGAGACGCTGTTACTTTCACTTGATTCTGCTGTGGATGGATACTCTTCCTTATCCCCTCACTAACACTGCCTGCCATGTCGGTTTCTCGGTCATTTCCAGGGAACAAAGTAAACTGGTCCTTTACACCTGTTTTGAAGCTTTTAACTGGTCGCGCTGCTGGAACGGAAGCCTCCTGATCTTGAACTGATTATTGCCACTCTTTTCGCTGTTTTTCTACTCCATGTCTAGAAAGCCATCGAATAGCTTTTCTTTTCAAAAACACAATAGCTGAGTTTTTTGCGCTGCACTATTACTGTCGTAATTTTAGTTTCTATGCTATTAAAAGAGTAAAGAATCTCAATAGCTTCGTGATCTTGCGGTATACCTACAATAAAACAATTTTCCAGATAATTTATATCCTGCAGTTCTTACCATATCTAGGTACTTTGAAAACTCACGAACAAGTCAGCAGCTGGCTGATAAGCGGAAACCTCAACGTGGAAACCAGTAAGAAGTGGTATGAATATGTACCAACTATTCCGCACGAAAATAACCTAACCATGATCACCTAGGACTTGCCTGTCCTAACTGACACGGGGTTCAAAAGAAATAATTTAAATATAAACATAAGTATTGGAACATCACTATGGAATTTGAAAGACGTTGCCTTCGTTTCCGTCTAAGACATTGCTTGAAAGAAGTTTGAGATTCAATCAAATTGCAAAGATCTAAGGATCGAGAAAGTGAAGCAAGCAGCATGAATGGCATGAAAGTAGTAAGTATTATGATGGAAATGTTAGCAAAAACATGAAAGTAATTCGGCGTATAGAGTTATTCACTCTTTAAATACAGTTTTACCAGACAATGGCTCACTGAAAGCATATAATAAGAATAAGACTATTAAAAAAATATATATATATTTAGATTGACACCAGGGACACTAAAATGTAAATCAAGATGTTAACTGAAAAATTGCTTCTTATGTATGAGTGGCTACATTTATCAAAAAGGGGTAGGGTGGGGGACGCCGTTTCTGATAGCATTTGAACTCATAACAAGAGTTCAACATGACATGAGAAATTAAGTCTATATTGTACTGTTTTCGATACACCATCGCTATTTTAAAAGCAAGTATATTGTGAGATTCGAACCAACAACCTCATTATGAATACTTTCAGGCATTGACAAATGAAAGAGCTTAGCAGTTATAATATTCTTTTTTACTCTTTTACTTGTTTCAGTCATTTGACTGCGGCCATGCTGGAGCACCGCCTTTAGTCGAGCAACTCGACCCCGGGACTTATTCTTTGTAAGCCCAGTACTTATTCTATCGGTCTCTTTTGCCGAACCGCTAAGTGGCGGGGACGTAAACACACCAGCATCGGTTGTCAAGCAATGCTAGGGGTACAAACACAGACAGACAAACACAGACAGACAAACACATACACATACACACATATACATATATATATACACATATACGACGGGCTTCTTTCAATTTCCGTCTACCAAATCCACTCACAAGGCTTTGGTCGGCCCGAGGTTATAGTAGAAGACACTTACCCAAGTGGCCACACAGTGGGACTAAACCCGGAACCATGTGGTTGGTAAGCAAGCTACTTACCACACAGCCACTCCGGCGCCTATGATTATTTTGTTGATGGAATTTATAACGACGATATAAAAGATGATGATATTGACGACAACGACGACGACGATGATGATGATGATGAAAAGATATGATTGGCTTTGTTTGTGACCTTGATGTTGCTGTTTCTGCTATTGATGATGATGATGAGGAGGATGATGGCATTGACGATTGTAAAGATCACATTAACGAGAAGTGAATCCCGTCCAGTGAGTAATGATGACGTCTATCAAAACCGAGTGTCTAAATACTGTATCTTCTTGTCTGAGTCCACCCGTAAAGGATAGATCTATTAAATGCAAATATATTATATGACATTAAATCATTGGAAATGAAAGCTAAAGCGTAAGGTTTCGCAAGATTTTGTTGAAAAGCCAGATAATTATTCATAATAGATGACAACATTATTTTCGTAGTGTGTAATGTAAGTATTCCCAGACATAGATGTCTCACTCTGACTGAAATTCACATATTTGGACATGTCCATCATCGTCGTCGTTGTCGTCGTCTTGTGGGGGTGGTTGGTGGTCGTCATTATCGACAATAACACATCTGCCATAACTAACACCACTACCACTACCACTACTACTCTTCCTCCTCACC
>NC_043004.1:47749444-47769444 GCF_006345805.1 Octopus sinensis | reverse complement strand
TGGTGAGGAGGATGGTTGTTACGGTGGAGGTGATGTCGATGATGTGGTTGATGACGATGGTTTTTTTTCACAACACCGCAGGCGAGAATGATTAATAGAGAAAATTGTAACGTAGAAAGAATATAGTGAGGTTTTCAATGATGATGGTTATGATGATGATGATGATGATGATGATGATGATGATGATGATGATGATGACAATGACGACGATTATGATAATGATAATGACGACGAGGATCACTGCTACGACCAGGATCACGACCGCAAACATAACGTTGATAATGAAGATGACAATGGTGGTAGTGATGCTGCTGCTGTTGATGATGAAAGTGATGGTGAATTTTCAAAATCTAGATGGTGATATTGGTATTGTTGATACTTGTTATGGTGTTGATGGTGGTGGTGGTGTGGTCATGGTAGTGGTGATCGCGCTAGTACTAATAACGGCAATTATGATGATGATGATAATGATGATGATGATGAGGATGATGGTAAGAATGATGACGCTGATGATGATAATGACGACGAGGATGATGATGACAGTGGTGGTATTGGTTGTGGTTTTAGTGGTAGTGGTGGTGATGGTTTTGTTGGTGTTGTTTTTGTTATTGTTATTGGTAGTAGTTCAATTCATAGTGGTGAAGGTAATGAGCTATCTTAGTGGTTTCAGTGGTATTCGTTGTCTAGGTTGTCATGGGGGTGGAGGTTGCTTTGGTGCTGATAGGAGACCTAGTTGTAGTGATAAGGATGATGATGGCGATGACGATGATAATGATGACGACGACGACGACGACGACGACGATGATGATGATGATGATGATCATCATCATCATCATTGTGATGGTGATGTTGCTAAAGATGATGATGGTATTATGAACAAAAAAGTATATCACAGAATAAAAACAATACTAAAAAGGATATATTCCGTGAAACACTCAACAAAATAATAGAATATAAATTGATTTTGTATCGACGCCACACCCAATTAAATGTTACGTTGGTACTTGTTTATCATTGAACACTGAAGTTTGTATCTAGATAACTCACTCACACACACACACACATTGACGTATGTGTGTGTTTGTGTACACATATATATATGTATGGATATGTATATGTGTGTATGTATGTATGTATTGAAATTTTGCGGTGTTGTTAAGTGGAAATGAAGTAATTTCATTATATATTCACGTAGAAATGCTGGTTAAAGTCTCGGCTTATTACCATTTGTCTGTCAGGCGGTGGAAGAATCTGAGAATTAAAATATTTGTAGGTACATAGCTATCTAGCCCTGCTCCCATGTTTTCAGATGCACCGATATAAACTAACATACACAAGTGGCAAAACCAACCAGCGAAAGCATGGCGCACGGCATGAATATACATGTGCATATGCTTGTGTATACATATATGTATGAATATGTATATATACATATATACACACATAAATTTTCTGAACATCTAACGTTTACTACTCAACCATGTTTCATGTTCAACACACATAAAAACACATTAGTGATGAAATACCTCCGCTACTCTCAAACCTGTGGGGTCACTGGCCTAGACAATATCCCACACGTGAGAGTGAAATACTGCGTCTCAAATGTTGTTCTTATATTCAGGAATTCTTTAAACTCCGCCACTCTGCAGAGGTGTACCCTGATACTTGCAAGCAAAAGTTAGTTTTCTCACTCCAGAGAAAGGTAACCTCTCTTACCTAAGCTACTAGCGCTCTATAGCTCTCAAGCCTAACGTCTGTAAGTTAATGGAAACACAGAAGCATATGTCACTCAGCAGATTTTTTTTTCGTTCCTTAGAAGTAATACTTTTGCTCTTGACATGAGGTAAGCCCGTAGCCAAGTCTGGTATGCAAATCTTTTATCAAAAGTTCCCCTCCACGGGTTCCAGCCAACTCCATCTCTTGTATCTGTAGCTTCATTTGAGATAGAAACATCTTAGAATGCGTTATCAGAGCTCTTTCTACTCCACTATAAATACATTTTGGGTGTCTTCAATGTTCAACTTTGTCCTCCACACTCTTCCTTCGTTTGTTCAATGGACCATTTGCTATTACATTCATTAACGTCCACTGTTCTGCAGATTGTATCTGCACAAGTGTGGGCATAATCTCCCTCACCTACCTCAGAGATGCATCATCTGTGCGAATACTTATATGAAACCAACATTGATTCCCCAAGTGGAAACCTTGAGAGCATCGACCATACAAATCTGATCTCTTTTAAGTGTAAAAACTTAATTACTATTCATATCAAACCATGAAAGAGAGAAAAAGAGAAATAGCTATATGTAGATGCAATTATGCATGTTAATATGTGTGTATGTGTGCATGTATGGGAAGGCATAGCTATTGATCGTAGCAGGTGGAGAAGGATTGTGCACGAGGGGACAGCCACTTTTGAGAAGTCTTGAGTTACACATGAAAAAGTAAGGAGGGATGTCAGGAAGGGCATCACTGTTACACTTCCAGACGACAAGGGTCTTCCTTTGATGCTGACATGCAATGTCTGTGCAAGACCCTGCCTCAGTAAAGCTGGAATCAAGAATCATCTTCGTAGTCATAAAGCGAGACACATGAGTGACAACTTGGCCACTGGTGGCGGTGTAACACACCATACTAATCACATCTGTCGGGCATGTGGAAGAGAGTGTAATTCGGCAGGAGGACTTAAACGACATGCAAAGGTACACGAAGCCCAGTTACAACTACAGCCGGCTATTACTGGTAAAGGTTTTAGTTGCCAATTCTTTACAAGACATTGTAGATCTTTAGCTGGGCTAAAAAGTCACATTCGATCATAGCACCAGTAACAGTTAAGCTTCGTGCAATGGCCATACTCGATAACGAGGGGGCAGCCATCAAATCAACGGGCATATTTTTCTGATATAAATGAAAAAGAAATCCATAACAAATTGCCAGACATACGGGCGTAGTGTATTTCACGCAGTAACGCATGCAAGTTCATGTATATATATATATATATATATATATATATATATATATATATATATATATACTTTATTTTAAGCAGCAGAAAATTCAACAAAATCTGTTACTCTGAGTTTCTCGTTGCCGTTCATCAGACAGTTTTTGCTAGAATCTAGTAAAAACTGTCTGATGAACGGCAACGAGAAACTTAGAGTAACAGATTTTGTTGAATTTTCTGCTGCTTAAAATAAAGCATATTACTCTACCACTGGTATTTGAGTACTCTTTTTTCCACCTTGTTTCACATTTATGTGTTTACTCCGGTATATATATATATATAAAGTTAATCCAAATATGAAAACACAAAGAGAAAACACAACAACGCGAGGACGTGGAACAAATATAGTATTATTGCACGCTCAGGAAGGAAGGGAAGAAGGAGGGTTTAACGTTTCGAGCGGAGCTCTCAGTCGGAAACATAGGAGAAGGAAAGATTCAGAGAAGGGAAGACAGAGGAAAAAAATCGCCAACAGTACATACGCGGTCACATTTTGATATATATATATATGTATATATATATATATTATATATATATATATATATATATATATATATATATATATATATATAAAAGAATATGTTACAATTACTCAATAGTCAAGATAAAACTCTGAGTTTCAGATGCCGAAGTGGAAATCCACAACACCATCTCTTCGGTTATCTGATTATTGACTATTGAGTGATTGTAACATATTATTTTATAGATATATTTCCTCTATTTATTGAGGTTTCTTTCTTTCTTTTGTTATCTTACCGTTTTTACCAATATATATATATATATATATTAATATATATAATATATATATATATATATTATATATACACATTATAATAAAGGGTAAAAATCATTAATAATTTTGCCAGGTCGTCAGCACGGAAATAAAGAGATCATAGAGGTAAATTTTACGAAATATTTTATAATTATATACATAATTAAAATATTCTCTCTCGCTCTCTCTCTCTCTCTCTCTCTCTCTGTATATATATATATTATATATATATATATATATATATATATATATATATATATTCCTTTACTCTTTTATATATTTCATACTTGAGGCTGCAGCCATGCAAGTGCACCGCCACATATGTATATGAATATTCATACATACATATACTCACATATACGATCACACACGCGCACAAGGTGTATATGATTGACAGCAATAATTTGTGTATTTCATAATATTGATTTTATATATTGACACAAGGCCAGTATTTTCTGCAAGGTTGTAAATCAATTACTTCGACCCTAACATTCGAATGATGCTTATATTACCGACTCCAAAAGGACAAAAATTTAAAGTCGACTTCAGTAGAATTTGAACTCAGAACAAGAAGACTAACGAAATACTGCAAAGCATTTTGCCATGTCTGCCGAGGATTCTTCTACCTCGTCAGCTTTGTGTATTGTACAATATTGTTTTCATATATTAGCGCACGTCTAGTAAGTCCGGAGGGTGGGAGGGGAAACTCGATTATATCGACCCAACTGGTCAACTTGGACTTATTTTATTATCGACGACAAAAGGATGAAAAGGAAAGAGGAACTCGGCAGAATTTCAACTCAAAACGTAAAGACGAGGAATATTGTACAATACTGAAAACTTGATGATTGTTTCAAATAATTTAATGTTCTAGATTAAGAAATGCGTGTGAAATAGCTATCGAAGTCCTCTAAAAGACTACAAAGAAAAATTATGTTCGTGACTATTAATAGTTGCGGTTAAGAGGCAAACTTATGAAAGGTTCGAAGCAATAACTAATACCGTCTATAGTACCACAATGAACATTATGTACACCCCGCCCCATACACAGATTTATATATATTATATATTATATATATAATATATATATATATTATAATATATATAATATATATATATATATGTATATATATATATATATATACATACATACATACATACATACACACACATATATATATACGTATATCTATATTTATATACGTATATATATATTATATATATATATATATTATATATATCTATATATACGTATATATATTATATATATATATATATATATAATATATATATACGTATCTATCTATCTATCTATCTATCTATCTATCTATCTATCTATCATCTATCTATCTATCTATCTATCTATCTATCTATCTATATATATATATATATATATATATATTATAATATATATATATATACATATATACATATATACAAAGTGCACTGAGAATAGTTATTTTTAAAAATTATATTTAAAGATTTAACCGGTTTCACAGTTTACATTGATTTTCAAATGTTGAGATAAAAAGGCAGTTGCCGCATCACAAACGTCTTTCTATCACAACTTTTGAATATCATTGTATACTGTCTGTGAAATTGGTTAAAATTTTAAATATAATAAAAACAATTTTAACTATTTTCAGTGCATTTTCAACGTCTATTGTCCCTTGCATTTTAAAAATTTGGTAATATTTTAAAAAAGCCCCATTTCATATCATGTTTTCACAATTTAATTTTTTTTCATACTTTACTCCAAGTTAAAAAGTCGCAAAGACTGATACCGGTTCTAAAATGTTCTTCATCATAAAATCATTTTAGCATTTTCTACCTTGTCTTATTTTCCGTATATGTATGTATGTATGTATGTATGTATGTATGTATGTATGTATGTAGTATGTATGTATGTATGTATGTATGTGTATATATATATATAATATACATATATACATATATATATATATAATATATAAAATATATATAAAAAATAAAATATTAGGGAATAAATCCAAACTTACAGGGAAAAATCAGATTTAGGATTGAATTCAATTTTATAGTAAAATATTATATTATATTAAATTAGAGATAAAACCACTTTATATATATATATATATATATATATCCATCTGTTCACTACAGCTCTTCTCTCCTTCCATGTAACCGGTGTTCGCCAAGCCTGACCTTTCTTCCTTGGTTCGACTTCCATCCGTGTAGCGTCTCTTATATTCATTCCCATGACTTTCATCTCTTATGTTCCTGACGTAAGGCTTCCCTTCACACACGCCAGCTTAAATTAATTCGTCTTTAGTCGAAAGACACCGGTCGTTAATATCTTGTTGTTTGTATTTTTGATTGCGTAACATTTATCCGTTTTTTGTCCTTGATTTCGCATACATTCGCTTGCTTTCTTCCAAAGAATCTAGTGCTCTTAGCTTAGAATTACTTGAAGCCGGCCAGATTATAGCAGTCTCGAGTGTAACCGGCCGAAACTGAAGGAAAGATCAAGAACACGATTGACAATAGAAAGCTCCGAATGACCCGTCCTTGTTTGTTCCTATCCTTCTTTCTAACATCTAACTATCCGGTGATTTTGTTGTCGCCTGTTACGTTCTTGTTCCATATTTTGTTTTGTTTATATATATATATATATATATATATATATAAAATATTATTAGAGAGAAAACCACTATTTTGCAAAACAAACAAGGAAAGACTTAATCAATACATAAAATTTTAATATAGTGGCTTTTTTTGACTATTTATTAAAATTTATGTATTGATTAAGTCTTTCCTTGTTTGTTTTGCAAAATAGTGGTTTCGTCTCTAATAATATTTTATAATATTTTACTATAAAATTGGATTTAATCCTAAATCTGATTTTTTCCCTGTAAATTTGGATTTATTCCCTAATATTTATTATTATATATATATATATATATATATATATATATATATATATATATATATATATACATATATAAAAGCACAGTAGTGGTTGTGTGGTAGGAAGCTTGCTTGCCAACCACACGATTTCGAGTTCAGTCCCACTGGGTGGCACCTTGGGAAAGTCTCTTCTACTATAACCTCAGGCTGACCAAAGCCTTGTGAGTGGATTTTATAGACCGAAACTGAACGAGGACTGTCGCACACACACACACAGACACACAGACAGACAGACAGACACACACATATATTTATATGAATATATTTGCTTGTATGTCCTTCCGCATAAATAATGCGGTATTTTCAGTTGCATGAACTAATGATCAGAGGGGGCGGGATAAACTGCCTGCATCAAAATCAGGTAGTAATTTTCCCTTGCACTTATTCTAAGTGCAATGTTTTGAAAGAGTACTGTTGGATTTTAACCGCTATTTTTTCAAAGCTATAATGAAAGTAGCAAAGAGCATATTCGGCAAATTTCGCTTTATGAGTTCAAGAAAGGCAACAAAGCAACGGAAAGTGCGAGGAATATTAATTCAGTATATGGAGATCTGACAATAAGCGTACGCCAGTGTCAACGGTGGTTCCAGAAATTATGCGCCGGAAACTACCACCTAGAAGACAAACCTCGTCCTGGAAAATCTGGAGATCTCGACGAGGACGTCCTGGTGGAACAAAATCCCATCGAAATTGTCGAAGAACTATGAGATAAGCTTAGATTTGGTCATTCAATCATTCATCGATACCTGCGTGCCATTCGGAAAGTCAGAAAATTGGGTCAGTGTGTTCTTCACAAACTTTCCGAGTCTAATCGCGCGCAGAGAGTGAATGTGTGCTCTTCTTTGCTATCATGTCTCACGAATGAACCGTTTGTGGGCTGACTAGTGATTGTTGACGAGAAATGGGTCCTCTATCAAGATGTCAAGCGCCGAAGACAGTGGGCAGGGAAAAGTGAAATACTGGCACCCCAGGCTAAATGTCTTCGCCTACGTATTGTGCTCTTATCTGTCTGGTGGGATATAAAAAGTTTTGTCCACTTTGAACTTTGAAACCAAAACCGAACGATAACAAAGGAGATCTGAAACGAGCAACTTGAGCGGCCTTATCTTACCGCTAGAAGAAAAACAACCATCTTTGGTTTCAAGACGAAAGGTGTTCTTCTATCAGGATAATGCTCATAGTAGTTTGAATGAGAAACAATGCCACACTCACCATATTCGTCAGATGTTGCCCTATCTGATTATCATTTAATCCGCAGTCTTCAAAACATTTAGACGGAAAAAATATGAAATCTGTTGACGATTTCAGTACTGAAGGAGTATTTTTCATCACGGAGTTTTGGAACAGTGGAGTTTTGGAAGAGTGGCGTTGCAAGTCTACCAGATAGATGGAAGAACATTGGAGAAAATGAAGGAGAGTATATTTTAGATTAAAAATGAACTTAATTTTGAAAAATAAATGTATAAAAAAACAGTATTATTTATGGGATGGCCCTATATATCACTACATTTTATAAAAATCGGTTGATTGTCCAAACCCAAAATACTCATTCTTTTGAGGACATCTGTTTTTGGACACGAGTAAAGTTTGTTGTGTCGCTGTTAATCAGCGGAACATACTCCATGAATATACTGTTACTTCCGTTAAAACGGTAATATACCACTTTTCAGTATCTTGTATTGAAGATATCGACTGCAGAAATATAGGAAGAAGGAACTACTCGACAGTTGCACAAATCTATACGTTCATGTTGACGCCTTTATACAGGAATGTGAATAACTCAAATTTTGTACGGCTGTCACTGAGGTGCCTTTAAAATGCTTGCATGCTAAATTAGCAATTACAAAAGCAAAATTTGAAGAAAAATGACATGCATAGAACAAACTATACATGTTGCCTTTAATCTTACTATTGCATACACACATCTCTCCATTCATGCATGTATCTCTCGACCTATATATACATAATATATGTGCGTGCGTGCCTTTGTGTATGTATATATATATATATATATATATATATATATATATATATATATATGCGCATACATAGTTCGAGCAGAATTCTAGAGGTGATTAGAAGCCGAAAGGGTATGCTCCCGACTTTCAGTGTTCCCAAATCCGATTCAAGGAATTCTGAGCTGAAGAAAGAATGTCGAATTGACTAATCTAGAAACGTACGTTCTCAAATAACCTTTGCACTTGATTTTTTAATGTTTTTTCCCCCATACTTTTGTGAGTTAGTTTAGGCAAACACTATCTGAGAGAGATCTTCTTTAAGTATTAGAAATAGCTGAAGAAATTTCTTTAGCTGCTATTTCTAATGAGTTCAGTATGTGGCAAAGTAATTTATTTTACTAAGCCTTATATATAATGTAATATTTTGAATTCGCCTACAATGGTCCCTTTACATACTGAATACTTGGTGAAATTGATTAATAATTAATTAATTTTACCCTCAATTGTTGAAATTATAATTCATCTCTCTCTACTAAATTCTGCGGTTTTCACCGTTAATACATGGTGTTTGTCAATTTTAACCCACGCTGGTGGAAAGGGGAGAGCAGAAATTCTTCGCTTGCATATTCGAATTTGATAGCACTTTTAGTTCGAGCAGAATTCTAGAGGTGATTAGAAGCCGAAAGGGTATGCTCCCGACTTTCAGTGTTCCCAAATCCGATTCAAGGAATTCTGAGCTGAAGAAAGAAATGTCGAATTGACTAATCAAGAAACGTACGTTCTCAAATAACCTTTGCACTTGATTTTTTAATGTTTTTTCCCCCATACTTTTGTGAGTTAGTTTAGGCAAACACTATATAATGTAATTTACTAATTTTACTAAGCCCTTATATATAATGTAATATTTTGAATTCGCCTATAATGGTCCCTTTACATACTGAATACTTGGTGAAATTGATTAATAATTAATTAATTTTACCCTCAATTGTTGAAATTATATATATATATATATATATATACGCATATAGGCGCAGGAGTGGCTGTGTGGTAAGTAGCTTGTTTACCAACCACATAGTTCCGGGTTCAGTTCCACTAGGAGTGGATGTGTGGTAAGTAGCTTGTTTACTAATCACATGCTTCCGGGTTCAGTCCCACTGCGTGGCACCTTGGGCAAGTGTCTTCTACTATAGCCTCGGGCCCACCAAAGTCTTGTGAGTGGATTTGGTAGACGGAAACGGAAAAAAGCCTGTCGTATATATGTATATATATATGTGTGTGTATATGTTTGTGTGTCTGTGTTTGTCCCCCCTAGCATTGCTTGACAACCGATGCTGGTGTGTTTATGTCCCCGTTACTTAGCGGTTCGGCAAAAGAGACCGAAAGAATAAGTACTGGGCTTACAAAAGAATAAGTCCCGGGGTCGAGTTGCTCGATTAAAGGCGGTGCTCCAGCATGGCCGCAGTCAAATGACTGAAACAAGTAAAAGAGAAAGAGAAAGAGAATATATATATATATATATCGATGTGCACATATAGCATTTTATTTTACACACGCACACACAAACACACACACAGACTCATATCCTGTCTATCATTTTTCATCAGTTGTTAAAAAGTTATGAAAGTAACTTAAAAGCCGAGTTTTGCACATGTTAGCACGAAACTATGGGATGCATTGCTTCTTCATCGTACTGCATTTTGTACTTCAGCAATTTTAGTTATATTTTTCTGGGATTATTCTGGAGGTGTAACGTAATGTAATGATGAGCTATATATACAAATGCAGAGTAGGTAACTTTTATATTTTTGTTAATGAATATTTCATGGAAGGTATGGTCTCTATGGATGTTTCTTGATCACAGAAATTTGTCGCTTCGTTACACAAAGTCCTACTTACTCGCTGGAAGGCGAGTTGAATCATGTTTATATTTTTAACTCGTCTTTTGGTGTTTGTTGTGGATGAGCAGTATTTTGCAGGGTTTTTAAAATGATGCGAGCAAGCGTTTGTTTTCAGTGGTGCATGACTTTGTGAACACTTGCTTCTACAGGGATATTGGCAGCTGATACATTTGCTAATCAAGAGCGCCTATTTTGTTGCGTATGATCAATGTGCAGAGATTGAAAGATTAAGTGTAGTATTAGTAGCACTCTGGCGATAAGTTCAGCCTTGTCTCCAGGGTGTTAGAACGTAACTTGCTTTTCCTAGTTATCTCCTAGTTATATTTTGATTGTAGTTGTGGTCTGTTTCCTGACCGTGTCAGCAGTCATAGGTTTGTGTCCTTCAAATCATCAGGCCAGTGATTATGTAGAAACCAACTTTAGTATAGATATATAGTTGTTCAAGCTTTAATTTTCATGTGAAATAATCCAGTTTGGATTTGGCTATTTCGGCGTCATTGTTATGACTAAAGGAAACGGAACATTCTTCATGTAGGTATTCTGAGAGCAAATTATTTTGTAGTTGAATATTCGCAACCATCTACCATACCATATCTCATTTGCTGGTATGACTGTAATTTAGGTTGTGAAGTGTAAACTCCAACAATTAGAATCAGAATCGCATCAATCGATTAAGGCCGTGTACTTTTTCTATCGATCTATCGGCTAAGGTATGGGGGAATAAAGACACTGACACCGGTTGTCAAGCCCGTTATATATATATATATATATATATATATATGTATGTATGTATGTATGTATGTATGTATGTGCGTGCGTGTGCGCGTGAGTGTGTGTGTGTGTGTGTGTGTGTTAGTGTGTGAGTGCGTGCGGGTGTGCGCACGTATGTGTATTTGTCTTTGTGTCTGTTACCCCTCACGGCTTGACAACCGGTGTTTATCCCCCCCTACCTTTTCACCTGAACTAACTTGAAATCATAGTCAACATTCGGTCGATAAAGGATCTCAGCTCACTTTCATTCAAAGGGGTTGTTTTACTTATTCCTAAACTGGAATTATTCATGAAAACCTTTCTTGATTCTTCTGTTTTAATAACAATGCTCGCTATCACGGAGGCGTAGCTGCGTGGTAAAAGCTAGCTTCCCAACCACATGGTTCCGAGCTCAGTCCCACTGCGTGGCACCTTGGGCAAGTGTCTTCCTCTATATCCTCGTGCCGACCAAAGTCTGTGATTTGATTTCGTAGACGGAAACTGAACGAAGCTCGTTGTATATATATATATATGTATATACATGTGTGTGCGTGTGTGTGTGTGTGTATGCGAGTGTGTATGTTAGTGTGTATGTGCGTGCGCGCCCGTGTGCACGTATATGTGTCTGTGTTTGTTCCCCTTCATTGCTTGACAACCGGTGTCATTGTGTTTATGTTCTTGTACTTAGCCGTACCTCAAAAAGAGATCGATAGAAAAAGAACCAGGCTTTAAAACTATAAATGCTTGGGTCGATTCATTCGACTAAAATTTATCAAGGCTGTCTCCCAGCATGGCCGCAGTCTAATGACTGAAACAATTAAAAGATAAAAGATATTCTTTGACCATTTTACTGACATTTCGCAATAACGATGACAGTTATCTACAATTAGAACACCCTGTGAATGGGTATTACCTGTAATTTCAAATTCCTTTCTGTAAGGAGAGGTAAGACTATAAAACTGAAAACAGTTTGTCAGTCTAGCGTAGCTTTGTAAAAGCTGAGCTGCCTGAAAGTCAAAGATTTCATTAGTGAGCTTATTACTCAACCAGCTATAGCGATCACCAATAAATCTAAATTATGTCCAACATCATTCTGAATAACTACCTTCTGTTTATTTTTTATACGTCGTTTATCGCTCATATTATAAATGTGCATGGCAATGTCGATAAGATCAATAGGAAATAAAAAATGGAGAAACAAATTATAAAAATCAAAATAGACGAAACTATCAGTACTGATTTCAGTTGAAGCAATGATCATCATAGAAATATGATCAAAAGAATTATTAGATATTTTTTTAAGGAATCTTTTCAAATAAGATTTTGTTAGTGATTTTTTTTCATGTTATCAGGAAAATGATTAATTGACGATTGGCTACGTTCAGTTATCTTTTAATTACGAAGATATCCCCGTGTAATTAGCTTTTTTTTAATAAAAAAGCAACATTATCTGGTTATTTACACGATTTAACGTTATAAAAGGAAAGCGAATAAAATATACTACAAATATGGCTGGACTATTGAAGGAAAACATGGAAATATTTTCATTTTTTAAAATATGGACGCAAATAAAATATCTGCGTTCCTTATGACCTTGAAGTATCTCCCTGTAATTTCTCGGCAGAGAAAATAGTATGTTAGAAAATACACGTTTTCCCGATGATATTGGGGAGCTAAAAATGAAAAATATACTGATTTATTCACAAAATGTCACAGTATTAGAAATACAAGGATCATATCTCTTATGCGTCGCCATTCTCAATATTAGCTACAAAATATAGTTTTACACTTGTGTGTATGTTCTTAAATTCCGATAAATTTTACTTCAGGTTAGAAGCAATATATTCCATTATGTGAAAAGGCAGCACCACTGGATTGAGAGAAGTGTCCAGATAAACTTTCAGTAAAATATTTCGAGACTTATTCAAATACGTAAGAATTACTAACAAACTAAACACTATTTGAAAATGTATGAACTTTTTCATGTTTCATTTGTAGTATATCAACATATAGAAACATTTAAATCAACGAAAAGCGAATTCTGACGTATACGAGGGTAAAAATTAAAATAAAACCTTGGGAGATTTTTAAGATTTTGTCATCAAAAGCTATATTTATTTGTAATGTTTAAGATTTGCTAAATCTGTATACTCTTTGTCGTCCTTTGGCCATGAGTACTTGGCCGTTCTATAAGATGACAGGAAATGAATGGTGTGTGTAGTCGCGCATACGCGGAAGGAAAGTGACCGATTGAAGTGAAAAAAAGTTAGGGCAAAACAGAATACTAGATTGAGGAAGAGGGTGAAATGGGGAGAAGATAAACGTGATAAGGAATGAGGGAAGTTAGCGTGTGAGGAATGATTTATAGAAGGATAGATGTATTTCCAGAAACGGGGTCGCTAATTACAGCCACAGAAGACTTCACAGTACAGTATTCACACATGTAAGTAGACGCAAAGGTTTGTAGATTATCTATAAATTACATGAAGAAACATAACCATACAGAAAGTGAAACCTGTGCTGCCAGCTTGCATGTTATCACTTAAATACACTCATACAATAACATTAAAATAAGATGGAAATTATGTTAAAAATAACAGTCATAAAATACAAAATAGGTAAAACATTCTTGTAGAGACATTTTCAGTAGTATAAAATAATAAAAGTTTTAGTTTCTTTGTAAAACCGAGACCTCAACACATTTTCGATTCTCTTTACTATCGCCGCTAAAAGACATGGGAGAGACATGAACCTCATTTCTCTTCTAAACGTATAGGAACGTGTGTAGAACGAAAAGAAATCAACATCCATGAAATATTTCTTTTCTGGAAAATTCTCCAACATTCAATAAAATACATTTCGTTATTGCTTTTATGATTTCGAGATTAAAATAGATTTGACCACAAATATTGATTTTCTTGCAACTCTATATTATAAACGAGAAGAAGGAAACACCATCACTACTGAGTCGTATACGTCTTAGATAAATTACTCTTGGATATCAGACCCATTCATGACCTTTTTCGCAAGTTGATGGAAAAATTGGTTTTATAGACGCTCCAAGTGTAGAAAGTAAAAGAGGAAAGGTGGTTAATGCTATTTTATTAAACACCAGAAACATTTATTTACCATATAGGTATTAGACCTTTAGGCACCAAATAGCTAGAAATCTTTTAAAATATTCATCCTAAATCATTAAATAAATTGCACCAACAAATTGTAATGGTATGCATTACAATTGCTCTAATTACATTTGTCAAAGTACTTCAAGATTGAATTGTAAATGACACGTCCTCAAGCAAGCTGACGGTTTTACGCTTCGAGCGTTACAACATAGATGTGTACTAGGTTTCAGTTTCATATATTAATGTTCTTGAAATAAGTTTGGAAATCTAATAACTTATTTTCGTTTCACTTTATGTGAAATAGCTGACAGGATGGCGTATTATACTGACTGCTAATAAATTACAGGTTCAAAATCCGCTGAAGATTGTTTATCGTTTTCCAGAAAATATGATTGTATTGTAGAAACTGACACTGATACATATGTAATATTGAATGGTAGTCACGAGGATGATAAAGCAGAATGTATTAAAATGATATTATATATATATATATATATATATATATACAAAATAAGAACATGGAGAAATACATCTAAATCAATAATCAACTACCAGATAATACCCAATCACATAATTTATTAAACCACTACATATGAACATTAAGGTCAAGCATAATAATATAGAACAAAACAATGTACATCAATGAGTAATATGATACAATAAGTACAGTATGTATAAGTAAATATAAATAAATACAAATATAAATATAAACTACATCTTACAGCTGTTTCAGCCATGCAGATATGGGTGCCTCATTATGCTCATATTAGCCATGTGTGATAGATTAATATGTAGTTATAAATTATTATATATTATGGGTATGTACCCACTCTTGTATGGGTGTACCTACTCTGATTTTCATATTTAATTTAGTTCGTACTTCATAATCTCTGAAGAGGCCTTGGGATATTTTTGTAAGTGTCTCATTTATAACTACATATTAACCTATCACACATGGCTAATATGAGCATAATGAGGCACCCATATTTATATTCACTTATACATACTGTACTTATTGTATCATATTACTCATTGATGTACATTGTTTTGTTCTATATTATTATGCTTGACCTTAATGTTCATATGTAGTGGTTTAATAAATTATGTGATTGGGTATTATGTGGTAGTTGAGTATTGATTTAGATGTATTTCTCCATTTTCTTATTTTGTATTATTAATTTGTGGTAAAACATTTTACCTTCGCCCATATAATACAAGAAATGAATTAATTGTATCGCAATTCTTAACATTTATGTATCAACTTTTTGGGGTACTTTACTAGCAGTATATTAGATATATGTTATCCATGGTGGGTTGCACTCACAACCCCTATCTCAATTTATATATATATATATATATATATATATATATATATATATATATATATATGTGGTGTGTGGTGTGTGTGTGTGTATGTGTGTGTGCATGTGTGTGTGTGTGTGTGCGCGCGCGTGTGTATGTGCGTCCATACACGCGCGCGTAAATGTACATTGTATAAATACTCTTTTACTTTTTTACTTCTTTCAGTCATTTGACTGTGGCCATGCTGGAGCATCGCCTTTAGTCGAGCAAATCGACCCCAGGATTTATTCTTTGTAAGCCTATTCTACCGGTCTCTTTTGCCGAACTGCTAAGTTACATGGACATAAACACACTCGCATCGGTTGTCAAGCGATGCTGGGTGGACAAACACAGACACACAAACATAGACGCACACACATATATATATACATATATACGACGGGCTTCTTTCAGTTTCTGTCTACCAAATCCACTCACCAGGCTTTGGTCGGCCAGATGCTATAGTAGAAGACACTTGCCCAAGGTGCCACGCAGTAGGACTGAACCCAGAACCAAGTGGTTGGTAAGCAAGATACTTTTATTAATTAAATTTGCCATGAAGGCAGTACATAGATGTAGCTTTGCGGGCTGGACGTAGACATTGATGGTATGAATGATGGTGATGGAACGAAGGTGGTGATGGGAGAAGACGAAAGCGCCCGCCGACTTCCGCTTCTCTAAGACAATGTTCTTTTTTAAAAAAATCAAAAAGTCACAAAATTTCACAAAGTCACGTTAGAGCAATGAACCTCTTTCTCAATATGATACAATTTTTCTTTTTAAAATATTCAAAAAGTTCAAGTCACC
Source organism: Octopus sinensis (assembly GCF_006345805.1). NCBI lineage: Eukaryota > Metazoa > Mollusca > Cephalopoda > Octopoda > Octopodidae > Octopus > Octopus sinensis. The sequence continues at coordinate 47,752,846 of NC_043004.1, read as the reverse complement.
CGGCCGACCAGCGCTCTTGCTTTATCGAGGCAATCATTCTTTGTCGGGCCGCGCCATGCAGGTACAAACTGAAAGGAGTCCTCCGGGAAGGAATTCACGATCCTGCACAGATCGCTATTCCATAGGACCTCCGCAGCCACCTGCAAAGGCCACTCAGGGTCCTCCGTGCAGGACCGAAGTCCCTCCCATTGGCCTCTCCCTTCCATTTTACCTATCTCGTTTTCAAGCATTCCTCCTTTGTGAAAGAGGACCACATATTGATCCTCCGGCAGCACACCCGCCTGAGGAGGCTTGGGAGACGCCGTCTGCGTGTTACAATCCGGCGGCGGCGTCCCGTTTCTCTTTCTTCTTTGTTTTCTTTTTTTCCCCGGGCCGCGGGAGGGTGAGGTTCCTGTGTTGTACACAACGGGTCCTCTTTTTCTTCCGCAGCCCCCGGGTCTTTCGGTGGGTCACCATTGTTGCCCATCTTTCTTTTCTTTTTTGAGGATGTAGCAATTTCCTCGTTCTGTTTCTCTCCCTCCTTTGGGGGAGCAGGGAGAGATTCCAACATTAACTGCTCCAGGATCCTACTTTGGTCCCTGGGGCAGTTCTTCTTAATGTGGCTGGTCTCCAGGCACAGGTGACACTTGGCGGGGGGGCGTCCCTCAAGCATCACCGGATACCTGGACCCGGCCATCCTCAAGAAATCTGGAAAAACCAGACTTTCGGCTGATTAGGTCCATAGGGTCAAAACAGCTTTCGACCCCTCCCAATCAGCCGCAGGCAACATTTTTACATTTAGCAGCTTGGCACTGCTACCACCCAGACCCCGGCGAATAGAGTCCTCTATCCGCTCGGGCTCAACTCCGGTGGTAATCCACTGATCCAAGCCCTCAATAGTTTTTCTCCCATATAGTTTGGGAGAAACAATATTTCTTTGCCCTCAAGGGGCTGGCTTGCAAAGTCGCAAGCTTCTTTTGGGGAGTCAAATAGCAACCAGACCGTTGCATATTTGACTCCCCGTGAGATGAATTTAACGGCTGGCATGTAGTCCGCCAGCTCGTTCAAAATGGTGGCCTTTGGGAAGACGGCTATGGTGTCGAGCGACTTCGAGTATGTTCTCAACACCACGGTCTTCCTTTCCAGCTCTTTTAAATATTTTTTGGGAGGTGTTAGGTCCCACACAATAAATTCCTTTGCCATTTCGAAACGGAATCCAATTAAAGTTCAAAAGTGTAAGAAAATAAATAAGATAGAAAGAGGGAGAAGGGAAAACACAACAGAAGAGAAGAATTACAATAATAAATAACAGTTCAAAAGAGTTCAAATTCAGCAAAGGAATTAATTTTTTGGCCGAAAAGGTACTCCTGGCCAAACGTCCAATTGCTAAAATACCTTGCAAAAACAGTCCTTGGTTATCCTTGGTGCTTCTTGATAAATCCAACACAAAGGCCAATTAATTTTTGAGGAGGGGCTACGCCTCCTCAAAAACCACAATTCTCATTGCAAAGTGAGTCTTTACGCTCGACCACAGGCAGGAAAATGTCTGGAGCAAAGTGGAATCTATTACTCTCCCAAAAATAATTAATACAGAGCAATAAACTTCACTATGTCCCCCCCCCCAAATACTAGAAACGCCTACCTGTAGTCGAGTCTCAAAATTCAATAATTCACGCCGAAAGACGTGACATCCGGCAGCAGCCAAAATACACGTCGAAGGTTAGCTTACCACACAGCCACTACTGCGCCTACAGCACACACACACACACACACACACACACACACACACACACACACATATATATATATTATATATATATATTATATATATATATATATATATATATATAGATATATATATATATATATATAATTATATATATATATATATATATATATATATATATATATATATACATATATATATATATATACAGGGTGTGATGGGTAAATTGTCGCCGATCTATATTTTTAATTTCACACATGCGCATTGTTTACTTTTGATTTTGCCGACTACACAGTCTAGTAGGTTCAGTTGGGCACCGTCTGTGAGAAAAACACCAATATAATGCAACTCACTCTGCGAGAAATTTGGAAACGACATGCTGTATTGCTTGGCATTAGCGCCCTGAACTGCAATACGAACATTTCAAAGTGTTTTGATGTCAATCTGAGGACAGTGCAATCTGCGGACATGTACCGAGAGTGATAAAAAATCATACATCCAATCAACATCATGGAGTGATCACTAGTGATGACGGTGTTACGCCACCATCCATCTTCTCACACGGCCCCTGACTCAGCATGGAGGCCTACATCAAGTGCCTGGGGAAGATAGTGTTGCCTTGGAGGGTGAAGAGGGTGGCTGCTGGAAATTCCTATGTCTGGCAATGGGGCTCTGCACAAGCAGGAGGACCCAGTCAGGACAGTCAGACAATTTCTGCGGCCACATCAACCTTAACATCTGGCCATTTAACTCCCTAGACGGCAACCTCCATGAATATTGTGTGCGGGGTGCAGTTGAGCGAGAGACCAACAAACCCCTTGTTACACCAAAGATAAACCGAAGGAAAGTATTATGGCAACATCCACCATCTGAAACGAGGAGACCATCCAGACGAGTTGCAGGTAATTCCGAAATCGTCTGAATTTACTTTTTAGTAGTTCAAGATATTTTTATGTAATTTTGGAAAAGATATCTGTTAAAATGAGATGTCAATGTCATTTTAATTTTTTCTTAATTTAGGCAATATAACCTTAATTTAGGTTATATATATAACCTGTATATATATATATATATATATATATATATAAAAATCAATTTTCGTTTCTCTTTTTACTTGTTTCACTCAGTAAGCTGCAGCCATGCTGGGGCACCGAGTAATGAGTTCTAATCGAATAAATCAACATTTTATTTTTTAAAACTGGTACTTATTCTATCGTAATATTTGCCGAACTGCAAAGTTGGGGGTGTAAACACACCAGCAGGATAAATGTTGGTGAGAGACAAACAAAACACACGCGGACACAGAAATACATAACTACCCGCTCACACACATACACACACACGCACACACATACATACATCATGTTTCTTTCCGTTCCCGTCTACCAAACCACTCATAAGGCTTTGGTCGGCTCGAGACTATAGCAGATGACAATTGCCCAAGGTGCCTCGCAGTAGAACTGAACACAGAACCATGAGTTGGGAAGCAAACTTCTGATACATACATATTTTATGTATATCTATCTATCTATCTATCTTCTCTCTCTCTCTCTCTCTTCTCTCTCTCTTCTCTCTCTCTATATTATATATATATATATATATATATATATATATATATTATATAATATATATATATATAATATATATCACCCAAGACACACCAAAACAAACATCACGTTTTACATTGCAAGAAGGAT
>NC_043004.1:47701944-47744444 GCF_006345805.1 Octopus sinensis | reverse complement strand
AGATCAGTTCATATGGCATTTGAGTACTGCATCGTATCAATGAGACAACATCTACTGAACAGTTAAGAGAATATAATTTATATTGATGTTCCATAATAGTAAAATTAGTGTCGATCTAAAATGCTTTTGAATGTCGTATCATATCAATTTGGCAACATCTTTTAACCACCAAATGTCGAAGCCTATCCCTTAACCAAGTTTGCATACATGAGGCTGATAACATCATAAGACTTCGAAGGCAGCTCCTTGAGCAACGTTCTTAATCTGATAACCTAGGATACATGCCCATAGAAGTCGTACGACTCTACCGTAACGAATCATCAGATGAAAGGATGACCCTATATGAGCAGAAGACTATGTGTGGATTTGTTAGTAGAAAGCTCCGAGATGATAGTAACATTGCTCATCAAAGCAGTCTAAAATGTACCAATAACCGGATTACTCCCTCCCACTTTGAAGGGTATGCATTTGCAATCCAAGAACAGGAAATATCAACCAAGTACCTGATGCACAAAAGGGATAGATATGTAGGAAAATCAATTAAATGTGATAACCGACGCAGACTTTGTGGAGGTAACACCGAAGATATCATCCACATCATAAGCAGTTGTCTGAAAATGTCATCACGGTATTATCTACCGACGAAACATAATGTTGGAACTAGAACACTCTGTAATGAAATCCGCCAGAAGGACAAATAAACAAGAGCCCACAGTATAGTAGAAGCTATAGCTACTCATAATAAGAAGGAGTACTGGTGGAATGTACCACTGAGGACCCCAATAAAATGTTAGCACAACAAGCCTGAGATAAGGATTTGGGGTACGGAAGAGAAACTGTGTATAGTTATGGAAATTAGCTGTTCAGTGGATGTTAACAAAGCTGAAGATCAACGAAAAATGGAATACCTATGCTGAACTATTAAGAAATCTGCAATTACTATATCCAGATTGCAAGTTGAGGTTTATACCTGTAATTATTAGGTTATTAGGTTTCTGGGATATGTAACTCACTGCCTAAATACCAGTCTTGAGAAATTAGGCTTCTCACAACCAGAAAGGAGAAAGCTAATTCAAAGACAACAGATCCAATTCATCACTGGAACTGTAGACATCCGTAAAAGTTTCCATACATAAAACAAAACGCACAAATCGGCAGGTATACATGCATACAAACAAAAATGCACTGTTGTTGATGTTGAAATTCCAATGAAGGAGCTTTGAATCTAGGTTAGAAACTGGTTCTTTCTCTATTGGCAAGAAATCTTGAAATAAAACTGAACAGTCACATACATACATACATACATACATACATACACATACATACATACATACATACATACACACACATACATACATACACACACACATACAAACATACATACATACATACATACATACATACATACATACATACATACATACATAAGTGAAGGTAAACATCGGGTATATATACGAATCTTCTTTACAACGACAAAACGGTTTAGAAACATCTGCACACATATGTATATGTTCGAAGAAAAAATGTGTATATTCCGAGCTTAACTGAAGTTAAAATCTAAACTAAAACATGAGCATAAATATCCAAAATTTCTATAAGCGTAAATATTTTTCTACAATGTTTGCCACCTCAATGTAACTGAAATAGAAACACAGAATCCTTTAGTTACTAACTATGCCACTTTGGAAATTTTTTTTAAGTTGACTGAAATCGCATTCGCGAATTCTAAATGAAGCGAAAATATCGCTTAAGGATTTGAACCTGTCTGTCAGAATAGGCTCGCTGAGTGTTTTCTATCATTGTGAAGTATTGCTACACAGGGACACACACATACGCACAGATAAATGCACAATCACACACAAATACTTGCACATATATATCAGTCTCCTAATTTAAACTGTGATTGGAGTCAATAACTAAAAAGTTCTCGTTTGAAATGTTCTTTTTCCTCTCTCTATATTTTATTAGATTTCAGTTCAATAATCAATATCCTGGATTGAATAGTGGTTGAAAAAAGTTCCGATTGATTAATTAGTCTTTTGTAATAATAATTTTCATAATGGCTTGTCTCTTTAATTAGGTTTTTCGATAACTTTTTTACTAATTATCAATAAAATACAAACCAAAAAAACAAAAAAAAAACACCATCCAGTAAATTTTCAAAAGGAGATTCAGAACTAATAAAAAATAGCATATGTTTTAATGAAATATCTCATACTTCGTATTTTAAGACAGAAGAGGGAGTCAATATGTCTGCCACTGAACAATACTAAAGTAAATAATTTACCGTATTTAGTTTTCGACTCTTAACGTCTTGTATTTAATTCCACTGGGTAATATTTTGACTTTTATGTTCCAGCATATGAGAGACCATTCAATGAAGTGGAGTTTTCTCTTGCAAATTTATGGCTTTGTTTTAAAATAAGAATTCAATATTTATATGTATTTGCGACAAATTTCATTTTGAAGTTTTAGACACGTATAGCTAAACTAACGACTGGTTTCTGCAATATCGAGAAGGCTGTCCAATGTATAGGAATATGAACCCAAAAAATTTTAAACATTCTTGAAATACAGAAACCTTCCATCTCTAACAAAGTCTTGTGGCAGTTTGCTTTTCTAGTTGAATTAATTCCATGGCGCATATATTATTCTTTTATTTCAGGATAATCACATACTAACACACACACACGCACACACATACACACACACACACACACACACACACACATACATATATATATATATATATATATATATGGAGGGATTCCAAAGTTCACTGGGCATGAACTCGCAACCAAGTAATTGCCAAGCGAAATTCTTCAACGCACAGCATATGTGTTCGTGTGCATGTGTCTCCGATCTTACTATGCTACAAGCATTGCCTCATGGACGAATGGGTTTTTAAAATCCCATAAGTTATTGCCTTATTTTTATCAATAACATCTGTTAATTTTCACAGACACTTATGCGGCTAAAACGAAAACTCGATTAGGAAGGCTATATGAAAAATATATAAAACTGAAAAATGTCAACACCTTCCACCTTCCCTTCTCTCTTTCTCTCTCTATCTGCTTATGTATATATATGTGTGTGTGTGTATATACATAAATGCATGCATACATACATACATACATACATATATATATATATATATATATATATATATATATATATATATATATATATATCTGTATTGTTACACATATACTCAACTGCCTTTCAATTATAAGTAATAGTACATTCATACATACATATATCGCAGCACTCACACGCACGCACAAAAATATATGCACGCGATTATAAATGGATACACTGTTGCACGCACTCTTGCACACACTTGTATATGAACATGCATATTTACAGTTACACACACATACGTATATATCTATTTACATACAATCATCTATATCATATATACGTAAGTATTCATGTATGCCTACGCATATGTGTGCATTTATGCGTATATAGATATACCTATACTACCCATATCCTTGATAATTTACGTATGTGTGCGTATGCACACATTCACATAAATACAAGAGAAAGGAAGTACATTTAGACATAAATTATAAACGCTATGTTGCTTATAATTTTATCTATACTTTATAAATGAATATTTTATACTTTTTATTAACTATAAATATACTTAATATTTATCTTTCCTCCAATTATCTCTATATTTACTTGATATATTATTTTTGTTTTATTTACTTTACTTTATCCCTAATCATATTCTGATCAATCTGTAAACCCTTCATCCGAGCATATACTAATACAAATCCAAATCCTTAACCATAATGTATAATCTGCTGAAATGAATTGATAGGTTCACATATAACATCTCAAGGTACATCTTTTTTCTCTCTGATGAAATTATGCTCATCTTACATAAATGCAAATTTAATGTACAAATTTGTATTTAAATTATTGAGTATTAATTGAAACGGATGTAAGAATCGAAGATGACCAATTTGTTATTAATAAATAATTCTTAAGTCCCTATTTCACCATTTGCGTTTCTTCTTTGAGTTGGATATAAACTGTGTGCTTAATATATACCTATTGTTTTATGGGAACTTCATTCCCCAACAATACAGGTATTAAACTAATATTTCCTTGGCTGCAATCATCCCTTCTCGAGGTTAACATATCCTCCAATTAAATTTATATATATATATATATATATATATATATATATATATATATATATATACATATATACACACGTTACGGAATGTTGTATGGGAAATTCGGGTTACATATGTTTCATTGCGAGTGGAACCTCAGAAGTGTTAAAACATAAGTGAGGTGTATAACGCCCAATATACCCTTAGCCTGAAGAGTATTCGGCGTTATGCACCTGACATCGATTTTACCACTCCTGAAGATCCACTCGCAATGAAATATATGTAACCCGGATTTCACATACTCTATTCCGTTATCCTTGTATTCTTAGTCGAACACTCGGCAACTTTTTACAGCTCATCGTTCTTAGATAAAATAGAAAAAAATCAGCAACCTTCTGTCTCATTAAATCACTATTGTTCCTGAAAGTTTTTTTTTTAAGATTCACTACGGATTGCTCGAAGTTAACTTTCTTCCTTCACCTCAATCCCTAGATCTTACACACACAAACAAACGCACACACACATATATATCTGTCTATGTGTATTTATACATATCCATCACACTCTCTCTCTCTCTCTGTATATATATATATATATATATATATATATGTGTGTGTGTGTGTGTATATATATATATATATATATACATATATATATATATGCATGTATGTATATATATATGTGTGTGTATATATATATAGATATATGAGGGTGTGTGTCTGTGTGTAGACTTTCGTCTGTGTTTGTCATCAACCACAAATTAACAACCGGTGTCTTTGTGTTTACGTCCCTGTAACTTAGTGGCTTGGAAAAAAGAAACTGATAAGAATTTTCAAGGAGGTGGCGCCAGAATTGTCGCAGTCTAATGACTTGAATATGTAAAAGATATATTTATAAAAGATTAAATATATCCTCCCTTCGTTTCGTAAATGTCTTTTTTGTTTTCACTGCTGTCATATCTCTGTATGACGCATGTAGAATAATGATGCTGGCTTTTATTTATTTAGCTTTGTTTTGTTGTTGCTAATGACAGAATACACAGGTGTGTGTGTGAGATGGTTGATTTAAATTTTTTTAAAAATCTATTTCATATAAGGGGTGTCTCTACTCCGTTTTTGTGTTGGTAAATTTAGCCTCCTATATTTGTTTATCCTCTGTAAATCTGTTTGTAAATTTAGGTCCTTCGGATATGTTGTAAGAAGCTTTCCTGCATTTACTCGAACCGTTAGGGATAACAGCATCCAAATACCCTTTAATCATTCTCCACCGTCTTAAAGAACATTGTAGCTATAGAAACGAGAAAAGAAAAATCAGTATCGTCAAAGCTGGAATACACAAAGCTGATCTGGTACTCAACAATAATAGCACCGTGCCCAGTAATACTAACCACCACCACCACCAATAACACCACCACCACCACCACCGCCGCCGCCGCCACCACCACCACCACCACCACCACCACCACCACCAACAACAACAACAACATTGTCAACATCAAAACTACCACAACAAAGGAACAATATACTATCTAGGATTCAATATACTATCTAACGACAGGATTCGGTCAAAATCATAACTTGTAAATTTTCTCTGTTGTTTTATTTAGACTATCACAATTTCTGATCTAGCAGACCTGCTGCCAAAATATATACGTAATTAATTAAGCTGAATACTTATCTGTATATTCATCCATCGTCTAGTCAGACTTCTATACGCCTGTGTCTCAATGTTGGCATCTATCTATCTATCTATCAATCTATCTATCTATCTATCTATCTATCTATCTATCTATCTATCTACCTATCAATCTAGCAATCTATCTATCTATCTATCTATCTATCTATCTATCTATCTATCTATCTATCTATCTATCTATCTATCTATCTATCTATCTATCTATCTATCTATTTACCTATCTACCTATTTACCTATCTATCTATCTATCTATCTATCTATCTATCTATCTATCTATCTATCTATCTATCTATCTATCTATCTATCTATCTGTCTGTCTATCTATCTATCTATCTATCTATCTATCTATCTATCTATCTATCTATCTATCTATCTATCTATCTATCTATCTATCTATCTATCTATCTATCTTTACTCTTCATTTTTCTCTTCTCCTTCAATTCTTGTCACAATTTACATGTTAAGAACTGTTCTGAGAAAAATGTTTCAATACATATTTAGAGACATAGCCACTTAACGCCAAAATATCGAATTTTGGTACATTCTCTCTGAATGTTGTTTTATAACATCTAGTTAATGTTTCCGAGTCAAGCCCACTTACCATCAAGATATACACTGTAACACGAAACAGCCTATCTAATATTGCTTCATGTTCAACACACTTTGAGACTATTATTTAATTTATTGCATAAGGAACCTCTTACAGCAATTATTTCATTTTGACTATACATCTCGTTGATACACACACACACGGTGACACACACACACCTGTATATGTATGTATGTATGCATATATATATATATATATATATATATATATATATATATAATATATATATATATATATATTCTTTTTCTCAGTTGGTGTCCATTAAACCTTTCATAATTTCTGTAGTAATTTTAAATGTATCATTCATGAAAATAAATAAATGCAAAGAAATATAGAAGAGAAAAGAAATTAGAGAATAATGTTTTATAAGCTCATGAATAACTATGTAATTATATTAATGTGTATTTAAATTTTCTCTGGCTTCCGCGTAATAAATGCTCGATTGGTAAATGTAGTCGATATTTTAATATGTTCTACTAAAAATAGTATAAGTTTTTTGAAAAACAGAAATAACTGAAAAATATCAACGGTAAATTTTTCTTTATAAATCCATGAATAACCATGTAATTATATTAATGCGTATTTAAATTTCATTTCTGATTCTCGGAAATAAATGCATGTTTAGTAAGAGCTGTCTGTGGTTTTTAACTAAAAATAGTTTAAGGTTATTCACATGGAAAATACTTTCAAAACAACCGTAACAAATACACATATTAGGATGGGAAGTCAAATTTGAGTTGGTCACAAGGCCACCACTAAATGAATAGTCTTCTAGCTTTGTAGCATGAGTAAGTTAGCTTGTTGCCGCCAAACTTCCATGCAGCTATACTGGCAAAGGTAAATGAACTTAGCACATACAAAAGTAAATTGATTGATAATAAGCCCGGTATTTGAATGCTCAAGAACTATACAGATATAACGATAGAACACTGGTAAACATAATGAACACCCGTATTTAATTACTGCATCTACTTGGACAAGGAAGTGTCGTTCAGCTCTGTACTGCATTGTCTCGAGTACCTGAGTGTCTGGTATTTCAATGCATTGGTTTTCAAATTGGGAACACTTACCAAATTAATAATTGCACATGAAACGGCCAGGGATATTTTTTTTCTTAGTTCATAACAGACAAAATTCATCACTAAGGTAAAAGAGAGGCATAGAGAGAGAGAGGGGAGAGGGGAGAAAGAGAGAGAAAGAAAGGGAGAGAAAAAGAAAGAGAAGTAAGAAAGAGTGCTAACCACGAATTCCATTTCATTCTCTGAATCTTTCTATTTTAAAATTTCATTTGTATATTGTTCAACAGTAACAGAAGAGAATAATAAAAAAATATCTGTAATAGAATAAGGCGGCGAACTGGCAGAACCTTTATCACGCCGGGCGAAATGCTTAGCGGTATTTTGTCTGCCGCTACGTTCTGAGTTCAACTTCTGCCGAGGTCGACTTTGCCTTTCATTCTTTCGGGGCTGATAAATTAAGTGCCAGTTGCATAGTGGTGTCGATCTAATCGACTGGCCCCCTCCCCCAAAATTTCGGGCCTTGTGCTTAGAGTAGAAAAGAATATCTGTAACAGAATGCTTGAAGTAGAACACTCGTATTATGGATGAATTGCTCTTGGATTCACATCTAAAAGATATTTTTATTCCACTGAGTGATGAATATACTGCAATATTGATCCATAAAGTTAACCCCTTTGTACGTTGATTGGAGAGTATGGTGTGTCTTAGTTGGATAGTATCTTGACGAGGGAACATGTGGTTCTCTTCGGTGTATTTTGTCCGCTTTGGTACTCTGAAAAAACACCAGGCTCACACCTATGACTTCTCGAAGCTTTGTGTATGCAACGGCAGCCACAACTCGGAAAATGGCTTTCATAAGGCAGCTAAACCACGGTGAGGCTAGCTCACAATTCCCATTCCATCAGTGAACTAGGGCTTGTTTATCTGTCCATGTAAAGACCGGGCCCGGCGGACTGTGCGGGGTAAACCACGAGATGATTGGTATAACGGGCAAGAGTGCGGATCAGCAATCGTTGTGGAGTGCGAACAAGGCACAGTGATACACGAAGGACATAATGCAACATTTCACAACATTCCGACTTAAGTCTAGTTGTCTTGACTTCAACTTGCCCCTGAAACCAGTAAGGAAGTTATCAGAGAGTGAAGCACATCATGTTGCAGCACTTCAAAATCTCTTCCTTTTTACTTAGAAACTAAGCATGGAACTCTCTTCTTTGTAAGTACTTGACTAACCTTCACATTACATCCAGTAATAGTCAGTCATCATATTGACATTCCTTTTTCTCTCATATCTTCTTTCCATTCCCTTTATGTCCTGAAATATTTCCCCATTGCTTCTCTCTCACATTCCCCAGATTTTTCGGTAATAAATCGAAATGGGCATGTAAGAAATGAACTTAATCCTAAATCCTAAGGCCTCGAACGTTTCCATTCCAGCATTCTTTCCATTATATCTTTGCAGTTCATATCCTTCCGAATACGCAAGAAGTTCTTCATCACATCTTTAAAACTAATCCATGCAATTTTTTTCAAGAATCACTAAGCGATCATTGAAAGTTTTTTTTTCCTTGAAGTGTTTACTTATATCTGTCCTACAAATTACACCCTTCACAACTTTGACATCCAAAGTAATAGGAAACCTCTTACGCAAATACTTGATACCCTTTCCATCTTGTGGTAAAACTTTTTAAAAATTGCTTCATCAGTCTAAGTTTTAAAAGTTGAGGGGGAGGCAAAAGAACCCTTTTCAAATGAACAAAATTTCCTCGAAGGATGTTCTTTTTTCGTAGTTGCCCAATTAATTTTAGATCAATGGAGATTCCTGGCTTTACTGACCAATTTACACAAGAAACAAGGGAACGTTGTGTAGCCTGACTATTGTCCAAGCAAATTGCAAATTACTTACCAGTCTCTGCAAACAAACGAGTTGGGATCTTTGAATTTAATCGTGTATGAGTGACACCAAATCCTCACATATCTCCTTCGTGATCACTGATTGTCCACCTCGGATGGAAGCATATTTATTACCGTTATGCAATAGAAGAGATTTAGTATTTCTCTTTGATCTGTCAATAAAGAGTCCCCATTCTTCAGGGTTGTTACTTATGACAAACTTAATTATAAGCTCTGATGGATCTGTACCAGAAACCAAATTATTTTCATGGGAAAAAATAAGGAGCAATTCCTTTTTCGTGGTTCCGGTACCAACTGAATGATGCGAGAGGAGCTAAAAAAATTCGTGGATTTAAGTCTGGAACCTAAAATCTCTGCTGAATCGTTTGTGAGCCCCAAGTTCCCCACTAGCTCATTTAATTCGTACTGGTTAAATAGATGAGGTTCTTCAAATGTATGTCTTCAAGGTTTACTCGTGGTGGTAGGACTGATGAGTCTCATCCATTGTCCCATTGTAGATGGGAAATATGAATAAACAATATTTTTCTTACACATCGAATTGTCTCTCTGCACCTCACATGAGCAGAATTTGCATTCATACTATGATTTTTAGGGTTTCTCCGTATCACTTAACTTAGACACTATAATCACATTAGCAGTATTAATGATGATGATAATATTAATAGCAGCGACTGTGGTAAAAATCAATGTTTATAATAGGAACCACTAATAAAATTAATGGAAAATTACCTTCTCTAAATATAATTTATATATCTCTATCAGTAATGGTAATGGTTACCTGGCTTTCGATCATAAATGGAACGTTAAAACAATATTAGAAAATGTAGTAGATCATGTAAGATAGTTATGTTGTGGCTCAACTTCTTCTTTAAAGAATATATTGTATATAATATTGCAGGTGGATTACTCCAGTCTTTGGGCAAGCAATTTACGGTAAAATTAGTTTACTCCAACAAAATGTAGAAAATATAGCAATATTTATTTAACTGCATAAAATTATGTCGTCTCTGTAAGAGCACACAGATCCGAAATTAGCCCAGTATCTAAGGTATTTAGAACAGTCTGACTAACTGTAATATATACCTGGATAAAACCACTAGCATATGGATGTAGTAATTCTACCTAAAAGCGGTGTAGTAGCGGTGTAGTAATTATACATAAAAGGTTTTACAAACCTAATTCTTGTAACTGTAGGAATAAACCTCTTTGACCGCTCAGTGACCGATGCATTAGAATATATTTTATTTACAAATGCTATGTGCATGTTCTCGACAAGTTGCATATGTATGTAGGCGCTTCGTCTCAAAAATAATTTTAAGCATATATTAAAGTTAACTTTAATTTAATTTTATTTGTTGGATTTTTATGTATACTCGCAGATAAAAATATGGAATCTGAAAGAGTGTGGTTGATTATATGTACATATATATGCAACATGAAAGGAGGACGACAATGTAAATTGTGCATATCGAGTGTAGATCGAACATATTAACCAAAGTGACAAATTAATAAATTAGATTCCTCAGCTGAACCGAATGTCTTTATTGCATACCCCTAGCAACTAACCCATATGTTGTACGCCGTTGCAATATTAAATACTATGAGGCGAGTTGAGTTCAGTAGTTTTAATTGTTATTTTTAAAAAAAGTTCATTATTCTACTACATTTTATAAATCCTGCTCTGCTTTCACATATACTACGAATATTTATTCTAATTGTGGATCTTGATACCTCATTTACCCCGTATATATCGAAGCAATGGCTTCATAAGTTATAAATTCATAAACCCAGGATGAAAAGAACAATTTTATAAAGGCTGGCAGTGAACATTTTGAAAATACTCGCTTCCCGATGATCAACCTGTAATTTTTGTACAAGCATACCTTCAAAATGATTAGAAAAACAAACACTAAAGATGATGCGTATTTTAGTATACAATGCTCTCAATTTCCCCTGGATTCATGACTGCTATATTGCATAACATTCTGAAGTTCATGAGTTAGGAATTCAAAAAGAGGAGTTGGTTACCAAATACATAAAGGACAAAGGAATCCCTTAAACTTTAACTTTGATTATGTCTTGCTTTTGTGCACGTTATTATATGTGACCAAGAATGTCATTCTAAGGCACAATCACCGATTTCAACATGACGTTGCTGTTAAGACAATAACCAATACCATCCGCTGGAAATACTCTTCTGGGATTAACATAGACAAAAATCTCTGTTATTGAATACACAAATGTAAATCTGCACAAGGTGTATTCTCTTCAAAAAGTCTACGAAGGTAATATTTTCATCAAAATTTTCCAAGTGTAAATGTAACAGACGATAAAAAAGAAAAAAACTATCCGGGACAGGAAAGAAAGCAAACATGTAAGTTCTTAACGATCAGACATGCGTGAAAAGAAACATATTTATGGATTCCGACTTTAAAACCAGTACTTTATCTACTGTGATTATCAATCCACAAATTTAGATTTAAATTAAATGTTACACTTCACATTTTTGTTATCAAAACTCCAAGAATAGTTTTTATTCTTTGCAAGAAACCATTTCTTTCGTTATAGGAAAAATTCAAGTGCTTAAAAATTGTGATTACTCACCTCCCACACATACATACATGTACGTATGCGCACGTATTCATACACATACTTTCACACACACAGACACAGACACACGCGCACATACACACATATACATACAAATTTACACGGTAGGTTTCTGCACAGTAAACTTCGCTCAAGTTTGACAGTCAATGCGAAGGTGTATATTTGCTGAAAGAGATGAAGTGTATGATTGAATTTAGAATACCGGTATCTCAAAGTGAACTTTTGAAACACACAGCCATTACTGCGTTCCCATCTGCCAACTAAAATTCATAGAATCGTAAATAAAGCAATGAAGCTAATTCATCTTATTGAAAGCTTACAGATTTATGTTGATGCATACAGGAGGCTTAACATGTATTTTATATTTTCTTTTTACCTATAGGTGTAGAGGTGGACACACAAAATTATTTATATATTGGGAATCTTTTTATTTGAAATCTATTTTCAATGGAGGTTTTCGACCCTTTGTTTCGATTGGTTTCCAAAGTATAATTCATTAATAGATGTAGCTATTCACGCATTCAAATTAAACTCCCTTTATTTCTTGTTATGATGTTAATAACTTTTCTGGTCATTTTTATTTTTTGTTTTCTTAAATAGTATCGACATTATTTTTTGTAAAACCCAGCTATAAATTTTTAAAAATATTAACTTTAATGTCTGTTCGCTTTGTTAAAGTTCTTGTCTTGCTTTCTTTTAGTAGGCCATTGGCAACAACTGTCACCATGGTAATAGAGGTTTTGTTCTTCGAAGTATCATTTCTGATGGGGTTATTGCTTGCATTGTTATAATGGGCAAACATTTGGCGGTAGTGCTGGGAATGAAATCAATTCTGAAGTCATCGAACAATTAGAAAATGATTTCAAAGATGTAATTAGTGCTATTGCGTTTGGAATGTTATCAAATTAAATGTTTTGTTTGAAAAATTTTGTTTTAGTTTATGAAATATTTTCGGAAAATGGTTCAATATATTTTATTTTGTTTAAAAAATGTGATGTCTAAAACAAACCCCAACAATTATTTCTTTCTTTTTCCTTTTCCATAAAAGAAACTTAACTAAATATAAAAAAAATAGAACAAACTACATTTCTCCCCTACAACACCGAAATCATGATTAGTTTCAGAAACATAATTACGGTATTGACTTAAATAATACTGATTTTCATTTGAACGAAAAATGCAAGGGAGGATCAAAAACCATTGCATTATTTCACTTCTATTATTGCAAAAGAAAAGAGAAAAAACAAAAACAGTGTTGCTATAATTATTTCATATGGGAGGAAACTTGTTTGAGTGATATATATTTATACACACACAGATTACTAGAAACACACGGCCTTTTGTCTGTATTGTTTAATGTTTCAAATGATAAGCCTTATGTATATTTTAATGGAATTTAAGGTTGTAGCGTTTCCACAACGTTAGTAAGTAATATTTTGACGTAAAATTAGAATAATTATGAGTGAAACTCAAACTTTAATGCGCGTAAGTGAACGATGCGGATAAAACATTATTTTGTTTCTCGCAGTATCATTCTCGTATCCTAAGATGCTCGAATCCACAGATGTACGCTTCAATACAAATACGTTCTCGCCAAGTTCATTACATTATGGTGATGTTAATGGAATATCTGTAGATTTCCCGAGGGAAGGAATGCGGCGGTGATGTAGTTTCCTGATGATGTCTTCATATAGGAAGCAAGTATAAGAACGTTTTCTGAATACTGGTACCGGTTTTCTACATGTAGGTTAATTGACCTGAGTATACAACAAATCAGTGTTAGTAGTTTTACCTAAAGAAAAAACAACTCGTGAATCGGTAGTCTAAGTATTTTGCCAGCTAGTTCATTTATCCTATTCCTTTAGTACATTAGGAAAAATTAAATGTGAAACTTCAGGTCAATAATGATAACTGCCATTTTGAGACATGTGTTATAGTTTGATATTTTCTACGGTTTCTGTGAAAAAATTTGTACTTTGCAATTTAGTATAAAGTGATGCAGTTTCAATTATACTAATGGAGGTGTGTGAGATTGTTATACCGATTGCTATTAGTACACAGGGTTGGATAAATAGGGGGTGTCAATGGGAATAGAAAATACTTCAAAATGCAAGCTTAACGAAACATTAGTTTGCATTGCTTCTTGATGTCACGTGACACAAGCTGCCGAATTGGGCCAACACCCACTACAATATTACCAGAAATTATGTCACGCTTTTATGGAATAGCAAACTACCGATTGCGTATGTAATATAATTTTTGCTTGCAACGAATAATATAATAATTTACTGTATATTAAACGTCCACGTATACTGAACAATGGGATTTCCCGCCACTGAAATTTAGGTTCTGCACTATCAATGAAAATCTCAATACATTTTGGAGAAAATCAAGTTGCCACTTATTGAAGAGAATTTCTTTATTCATATCCAAACACCCTGATTAAGGAAATGTAAATAATGTTAAATAATGATGGATTCTCCCGGCGGAAACGACATATGAGTATTTTTTGCCGAACTATCTGCGCAAATGATTTGATCATAGTGATCAAACGTATGCACTGTACATTAGCTCACTTTCTCCATCAAATCTACGTTACCTGAACAGGTGTGCGGTGTATCACGTGTCAGGTGTCGAAGTGATTACTGAGCAACGGGAGATAAAGTGCTTTGCTCAAGAACACAACGCACCACACAGTCTAGGATTTGAAACCATAAATCTCGCGATCATGAGTGCAACACTTTCACCACTGGGCCATGTTACTCATAGAAAGGCTTGGTTGCGGTTGGAATCCGTTTCGTCATGAGTTTGTTCAATAAGGTTTGGCCTGGGGCTAACAAGCAGCGATCCGCATAGTTTCGTAGACAATATTTTAAATGTCTCTTGCCACACACAAATGTCAGTGAATTGGAAGAAACGTTAGAGGTAAATTCGTTGTTGTGTTTCTTTCCTCTGTACTCAAGTCTGAATTACACCTGAGATATCTCTCTTTGATTACCATGTGTTTTAATATTTTCTTTTGGTCTTGTGGTCAGCAACCATTATTTACTATCTTGAATTCAAAGGAAATGACTACTATTTACTTCAGGCTTTGCTTTTGTGACCTGCACATCAATATTTTGAAACCAACCCATTTTCGTTTACATTTCAGACAGATTCAGTGCTCAATTGCTGAAGCAGAAATATCGTTATTGCAAATATTCTACTCAACAACACAGATTTATTTATCAGTTGCTTGATCTTAGCCACTGGAGCATGTCCCCAAAAGGCCGACAATTTGTGTATCTCTGATAACGATCAGAAGTAGTGGAGAAGAACCGCAGCCATGTGTTAAGAGCTTTAGGGTTTGAATAAATATACAAGTAAAGCTTGAAGGAAATATTAGTCATTTTTCATACTTTCATAGGAAATAGTAGTCGTTATACAGTGTTATCAATAATATTTGTTAGCAGTTAACCGCTATAACTAAAAGCATTTAAACCATTAGCATATAAATCTACGATTTTCGCCAAAGATAGAAAGTAATATTGTGACTCCAGTATGAATAATTTATTTTATATTACAGAATATCACTGATAATAGAATTAAACTCCAGTGATATAATCGCGCCTTTAAATTTTGCAGGATTGACGAAGTAAATGTCAGGAAAATACAAATATGAATTGAAAGGAATATAATACTGCTGTATATGAATTGTTATTTTTTTCCCAGTGAAATAAAAAAAAATGTATACTTGTATGCTATGCATTTTATTTTCCACAGATTGTGTAATACACTAGTAATATAGTATGTTGACAGAAATTTAAAATTGTATCATTCAATACACTGCATTATTTGGTGTAAACTATTTCCATGTTGTACGATACCATTTGTAAATTATATGTAACAGCTGTTTGTGATGTATCATGCCTTGTACGAACCTAAAAGCCTACACCTAAGTTATAATATTCGAGATCAATGCTGGTTTAGAAAGTAAAATTTCTGATTCCTTGTGAACATCGTATATCAAAGAATTTTTAACCAAGTAATATACAATTTTAAAATGTTATTTATAACTTTCCATTTCTAAGAACGACACATCGATAATATATGCCTAAAACGTGGGAAGTATTGATAAACATTCAGAAGCTATGCATTAAATCCGTTTCAATGGTTGACAATGAAATACTTTATAGTTATCGATTTAGTAATGCATAGCATGTAAAATGCCTTACTGAACTGAAATCATTGGCTTTGTTTCAATATTGTACTGTTTCCCTCGCGGCCTAGAAGATGAACTTTTGTAATGTTTCTCGACTGAAAAATAAAAATAAAGCTTTCATCTATTAATGAGCAAGCTGTTTCAAAATTCTTCATCTGTTTTCCCCAACCGTGTTATTTTAAACAAAAGGCAATGCTATGTCTTAGAGTCTTAATTACTTGCCGTAAATAGTGTAGAAAACAAACAATTCTATAGAATACTAACGTGTTTGATAAAATACTTGATTCCACTATATATTATTTCTCTTGCAAATTAACCACCATGGAGATTCCCAGCTTTCATTGACATCCTCTGCTTCACATATGACATTAAAATATCAATAAAAAATTCCTGCTTTGTTGTAAACTATAAAATCTATAGCTTCTATTGTATTCACTACGCTTCCTGAAACTGGCTAGTTAAAAGAGTAAATCAATTATGAGGTCTATGTAATAATGACATTGTTGATTGAGGTCGTTGTTTTCACTCCTTTATGCGATTTTGAAACATCGAGCCAGTAAAGTTGTCGTTTTTTTTTTTAATTTCTTCCTGAGTAACAGAATAATTTCGGAAATAGATCTTGGTATATTCTGCTGACCTGGAAAGTAGAGGAAGCTTTTAAGACGGTTACGATTAGCATTAATAAAGATCTCTGTTGCAAAAATCAAAAGAGGCATTCGTTTATTTTTGTGCAACGGATGTAAGTGGAATGTCAGTGTTATTACGCTAATTGATGATAGACGCTGTGAGTAAATTTAGTAGTTCTGATGGTGGCCTGCCATTTGAATGATAGCGGTTTTGCACAGCAGCACTAAACCAATAATAATAATTATGCCACTAACAAATACAACATATTTTAAAGTCAGCGCTACGATTCACATGGTTGTTTAAATGTAGCATATCAAAAGAAATGAAGAACTGGTATACTCTTTTACTTGTTTCTACCATTTGACTGCGGCCATGCTGGAGCACCGCCTTTAGTCGAGCAAATCGACCCCGGAACTTATTCTTTGTAAGCCCAGGACTTATTCCATCGTTCTCTTTTGCAGAACTGCTAAGTGACGGGGACGTAAACACACCAGCATCGGTTGTCAAGCAATGCTAGGGGGACAAACACAGACACGCAAACACACACATACATATATATATATATATATACATATATACGACATGCTTCTTTCAGTTTCCGTCTACCAAATCCACTCACAAGACATTGGTCGGCCCGGGGCTATAGCAGAAGACACTTGCCCAAGATGCCACGCAGTGGGACTGAACCCGGAACCATGCGGTTGGTTAGCTTGCTACTTACCACACAGCCACTCCTGCGCCTATGTCAATTGTTATCATAAACCAGTGCTTCCGTATCCCATTATGCTTATAACTGTGAACTGCTCATTTGCATAATGCGTTTAATCAGCTGACATCTAGTTAACTGCGCAGGTACGTTTATTTTTTGAATTTCTCATGGATGCAAAAATTTGAGGTTTTCCTCTATGGGGATCGAGAGGTAGAAGAAATGTGGGAGGAGAAAGACAGAAGGATACCTGTATTTTAAACGTCTAAAACAGTAAAAGACGCAGACACAGGTGTGTGATTAATTAAGTTAAAATCTGACATCGTTGTTTTGTGTTTAGTATCACTGCGCCGCACCATGGTCCAATGCTTCTGCATTATCCCAGAACGACCAATGCTCTCTGAGTGAATTTGATGGAAGTGTCTCTCTCACCACTTAACAATCGGTAGTGCGGTTTTTGCGATCTCGTATTTTAGCAGCTAGAGTAAGTAGCTGAATAATAAAAAAAATAATTGTGTCGTTTTGTTTCATAGAAACTTTTAAGTTCGTGCACCATTTTGGCTCCATACCAATGACTGAAACTAGTAATTGAGTAAAGGAACAAACGATATAAACAAGGTATTTTCTCTAAAAAATCAAACAAAAGAGGTGTTGTAATTTGCGTAAAGAGATGAGCTACAAAAGCTCTGTCGTCAGCATTACAGCGAAATTTCACATTATTCTATCAAATATTTATCTCATAACCTTATAAATAGCTTCTGAACACGGTACAGTACACAGACTTCAGTTTCTGAACGTACAGTAATATTACCGGTCGCTAACCTTCATTCATTTTGTTTCTTAGACAGCCACCCGTTCGTCAAGATGCAGACTAACCTCAACATGCGTAAAATAAATGTAAGCATATGAATACAGAAAGGTAGACTGCTTCCAATCAGTGTTATGCACTGAATAACGCTCAGTAAATTCTTCTTAGAACATTTTACGAGTATTATTATTATCATCATTTGTATTATTATTATTATTTAACATGTAGCAATTTTAGGCAAATTTCCAATGCATCAGTTGCTACACCTCTGTGTTGCTGAGTGTGTGCAGCATTGTGGGTTCGTTCTTGTTGCCAGGGGGAGTGCAAACTCTTCCTGGTATTGTATTACGTCAGTGTGTCTTGTTACGGGGTCTCGTTGCAGTCTTTTGTCGTATTAGTCTTTGTATAGTGTGTTGTGAGTGTCATGCAAGTTGTGTCCTTCTGTTGGGCTATGACCTACTGGTATTTGTTTATTTTATTGGATATTTGCTATAATAGAGTGTGTGTCATGTTTGTGAATTGTTTTGTTCGGGTTGTATTATTGAATTGATAGTTACTTGCGTCTGTTGTGGGCTGTTTCTAGCCGGGCTGTTTCTTGGATAATGTGTAGTGTTGAGAGACCAGGTATACTTCAAGCACCTGGAAGTTCTCCTGGGAACGTCTCGGACCATAGTATTAGTAGGGATTAGAACGCTGTCTTAGAGGGACATTTCCATTGCGTAAGCGTATCTGATAGGAGAGTGGGGTGCAAAAGCCTCAAAAACCTCCTCAGACGTGTTCAATTGTCTGACAGGTACTGACCAGATTACCTTAATGTGTCAATGTGGACTTTGACAAACAGCATCAGGTCATCTAGATCGTATCTACACAGGGTATCTTGTAGGCCTGCAGACAAAAATAGCATAGGGTGTCCACAATTTCACATAGTCGGCTACACGGACAACAAATTTGTGATCTGTACTGTCGACTTGGATAGGGTTCATAGGCAGGATCCCAGTTACTGTAAGCTGAACGCGCTGTTATCGGTGTGTCAAGCTTACAGAGACCAAATTAGCGAATTAGCTGAGCGGGCGTTGACGGGTGCAGTTGTCAACAACTGGTGGCTTGCTCTTAAGCGGGTAATCAGAGTAGAATCATTTAGGTTTAGCAAGGTATTAGCGATAGAACGAAGTAGGATAAAATGAGATTTAATTAGAAAGTTAGATGAGGCACTTAGGGCAGGCATGGCAACGGACGTGTTAGCGGCAAGGTTGCCCCACGACCAATTTTTTCGACGACAAACACGACGGCTGCATTGTCGAAGCTAGGGCATGTTCACTAAGAGGGGAGGGAAGGAGGGAATGAAAGCGTGAATATTGGCCCACGTGGTGGAGGCAAAAATTGGCAATAAAGCCACCATTCTGTCGTTAGTGAACCAGAACGAATGCGAGGTGTTTGAACCGAAACAGATATTTGGGTGTTTCAGCGGCAATTTGTGCCACTGTTCGGGATGAGTGGTAGGATGGATAACAAGGCAGACTTCGGTGTGTACCTGGACAGACTGCCACGGCTCTCGGCGAGCGAGTCGGAGTGCTGCTAAAGGCTAATAGCAGCCGCATAGATACAGGAAGCGATGAAGAGTTGCACGAGAGGTAGATCGCCAGGTTTTGATGGTCTGCCTACAAGCTTTATACTTCAATGCCAGATTTGTTTGCAGGCCTCTTAGCAGATGTTTACTGCAACTGGCAGCAGAATGAGAGAATTCCCACTTTTGTCTGTCGAGGGGCGGTGGCGCTGCTGAGAAAAGACCCAAACAAGAGGGACGTTATAGAGAATTTCAGGACCATCACTCTGCTTAATGCAGAGTTGAAGGTTTTGGCGAAAGTGTTAGCAAACAGATTGGTGCTTGTCGTGGACGAGCTGGTTGCCGAGGCAGAAACCTACGCCGCCCCAACCAGGACTGTTCACAATAACCTCTATCTTATGCGCTACATCATAACGAGGATAGGTAATGAAGCTGGCATGTATGAGGCTCTGATCAATTTAGATCAATCTAAATCCTTTGATAGGGTCGATCATCAATACTCGTCAGCTGTCCTCAAGGCAACCAGTTTCGGTTCAGTTTTCCGCGGTTGGATCGCTGCTTCGTACAGCAGAATCTACTCGGCTGTTCGGTTGATTGGTCACCTGTCGGAGCCATTCAGTATCATGCCTTGGGTACGTCAAGGATGCCCTTTCTCCACCCGTCTGTATGTACTGACTCTTGTACAATTACTGCGGAAGTTGGAGGCTTTGATGGGTGTCCCTCGTGATCCAGGATGTGGGTGAAGTTTGTCTGCTTATGCTGATGATATCACCGTCATAGTGTCGATCCACTAGCGGATAAACCTTGTTGTCGACACACTAAAAGAATATGAAGCCGTTTCAGGAGCAAAAGTTAACACGGATAAGTCAGCGAGCTTGCAACTCGCACCCTGGAGAGGCAACTTTATGCCATGTAACAGCGTGGTGTGGCGCTGGACAGACGAGAAGACTCTGGGCATCGATGAGGATCAGCTAACTGGTCTGTTTTGGGGAACTTTCTAACCTGGGTCTATTGATAACTTCCAGAAATCTCTTGCCTGTCAATGCTACTGAGGGGCGCTGCCTGTTCCAGATAAACTTTACAGGCACGGAAGTGGCGTAAGCCGGGACTGCCCGAGGTGCGCCAAGAACGATGAAACCGTTCTGCACGCCCTAGTCCAGTGTCCTAGATTTGCTGACCTGTGGTTTACGTCGAACACCTACTGTCGCGTGTGGGATGGATATGTCTATCAGCTGAATCCATTATGAAGATTGCTCCACATAGCCCTTTTGGCCGAGAAGAGCAGACAATTTTTATTTGTCTAGTGGCTGTGCCGAAAGAGGTTATATGGTGAACTCGTTCGAAAGGGCTAAAGACAGATACCTTCCTTTTCGGCTAAGCCAACGTTTTCAAGAGATGGAAGTGTTGCATTCTAGCACGTTTGTTGAAAGGTGGAGGAATGTTGGAAGAATGGCCATTGTGAAAGGACCGATTCTGAGCGTGCACCTGTAGAAAGGGAATTGAAGGACAGTGGTTCCCGCCCTTTTGATCAGGCACCCGTCGCTTTTGTAGGTTTTTTCCAGAAGGACCTTAACGGGCTTCCACTATCGGAAGTTTTAATTTATTCAATTTTCATTTGTTATTATTTGTTTACACGCCGTAAAACCCATTGTATCGTCCCCTTCTTGTCTTTTATGTTGTTGCACGTCATTTAATGTCATTGTATGTAAGCCCTCGTGGCTAATAGAAGAATTAGTTATTATTTTTATTGTTATAATTATAAATATAATTATAATAATTATTAAAGCAGCCATTAGGTAGAATGGACAGCACGCCGCACAAAATACTGAGCGGCATTTCGGTCGTCTTTACGTCCTGAGTTCAAATTCCAGTGAAGTCGACATTGCCGTTCAACTTTTCTCTGTCGATGAAATAACGACCAATTGGGCCCTGGGGGTCGATTCAATCGATTAGCCGCGTCCCTCAAGATATTAGGCCTTGTGCCTATAGTACAAAAGATTATTATTATTATTATTATTATTATTATTATTGAGTGAGAGAGCAGTGCATGCCATCAAAGTGACACTGGGGTAAAATATACCAAGCCCAGTATACCCATCATGACTAACCGTCTGATTAGGGTACACCAGGTACATGCATCACAACCATATGAGCGCAAAATGGTGATCTCATATCAAGATAAACAGCACATGACCTTGCAGGTGGGGCCCCGTTAGAATTGTCTTCTTATTGTCTTCTTCTTCTTCTTCTTATTATTATTATTATTGAGTGAGAGAGCAGTTCATGCCATCAAAATGACACTGGGGTAAAATATACGAAGCCCAATATACCCATCATGACTACCCGTCTGATAAAGGTACACCAGGCACATGCATCACAACCATATGTGCGCGACATGGTGATCTCATATCAAGATAAACAGCACATGACCTTGCAGGTGGGGCCCCAGTTAGAATTTTCTTCAGGTTGAGTAGCCCATCCCGCTCAAACGGTCCCTGAATAAGGGTTGTTTAAGGATGTTGAAAGAACCACCCATGTTTCCAGAGGTGAACTATTCAAACCCCAAAGAATCCCTCTCAACACATGGCTATGATGCTCCCCCACTACTTCTGCTCGTGATCAGAGATGCACATATCGTCAGCCACTAAGGGACATGCTCAACTGGTTAAGGTCAAACAACTGACAAGCAAATCTGTGGTATTGAGCAGAATATTTGCTGTAGCCCATCTTTTATACCAAGACAAACAATGTACATGATAACACTTCCAATCAGTTAAGATCAGAAGCCATGAGAGCCACTGCCTGGTACTGCATCAGGGCATTTATTATTATTATTATTATTGAGTGAGAGAGCAGTTCATGCCATCAAAGTGACACTGGGTTAAAATATACGAAGCCCAATATACCCATCATGACTACCCGTCTGATAAGGGTACACCAGGCTCATGCATCACAACCATGTGTGCGCGACATGGTGATCTTATATCAAGATAAACAGCACATGATCTTGCAGGTGGGGCCCAGTTAGAATTTTCTTCAGGTTGAGTAGCCCATCCCGCTCAAAAGGTCCCTGAATAAGGGTTGTTTAAGGATATTGAAAGAACCACCCATGTTTCCAAAGGTGAATTATTCAAACCCCAAAGAATCCCTCTCAACACATGGCTATGATGCTCCCCCACTACTTCTGCTCGTGATCAGAGATGCACATATCGTCAGCCACTAAGGGACTTGCTCAACTGGTTAAGGTCAAACAACTGACAAGCAAAATGTGATATTGAGCAGAATATTTGCTGTAGCCCATTATTATTATTATTATTATTATTATTATTATTATTATTATTATTATTATTATTATTATTATGATCATCATTATTGTTGTTGTTGTTGTTATGTTTGTTGTTGCTGTTCCTGTTGTTGCCATCGTCTTCGTGAACGTTGTCGTCGTCCTCTTCCTCCTCCTCCTCCTCATCATCAATATTATTATTATTATTATTACACTTGTGTTTCAAAAATACCCCAAGAGATTACTCTCGGTTACATGTAGACCCTGTAACAGAAATGCCGAAGGCCACGAAGCCTGAAGAATTACAATAATAATGTTCACTCCTCGTAACTCGTAACTCTGTTATTTTGTTGAGCTTTAATTCTTACTACAACGCTGGTTCAGGGTGGTGTATTTGTGCCATTGATAAAGTGGTGAACTGATTGCTTTGCAGTATTTATTTCAATTCTTTCAGATCTTTCAGTTATGTGTTTCCCAGTAGGTTTGACGAATTCATCTGCATCTGTTTTAAAAATAGCGTCCTGAAAAAATACGAAATGAAGGCAAAAAAAAAAACAAAACACTTTTGCATTTACACATGAAAATCCATGAGAGGGAAATAGCGTTTTCGAAGATGTTGCCAGGAGTCGTTTGTCGAGTCGTTGATACCGGAACAGAGACAGAATCTATATCACCCCAAGGCGGCGAGCTGGCAGAAACATTACCACGCCGGGCGAAATGCTTAGCTACGTTCTGAGTTCAAATTTCGCCGAGGTCAACTTTGCCTTTCATCCTTTCGGGGACGATTAAATAAGTACCAGTTACGCTCAGGGGTCGATATAATCGACTTAATCCATGTGTCTGTCCTTGTTTGTCCCCTCTGTGTTTAGCCCCTTGTGGGTAGTAAAGAAATAAGAATCTATATCACCCATACTATACCGTATACTAACTTATATGTTGTCTTGATACATATTATAGAAATGCAGTGTACTTGGTTTGACATTAGTTTTGTTATAAAATCTGTAGTGTTTATAAAACAGTCGGTTAAATTTATGTGACTAGTGATTATCGATTTGAAACATTTTTTTTTTACACCGAAATCGATTTTATGCAACGTGGAAAATTTTCAAGATAAAGAATTAATATTTCAAGTTACCGATGCCAAAACCTCATTTATTGGTGCTTGTACCGGTGTTTTTTTTCTGGCCTTACTGTCTTTAATCAATGCATGTTTTATAGTTCTCTCCGTTGAATTTATAGTCATTATACAAATCGTTGCCATCATCATGATAACGATGATGATGATCAAAAGCGCCGGCAACAGCAGCATGTTCAAGCATGTAATGTTTTCTGTCATTGACTACAGAAATATGTCATAAGTTCATTCCTCAGGTACACACATACAGCAATGTGTATTTGTATACAGAGATCGCAGTGCTGTGACTCTCGAGGCGCAAAACCGAATCTCAATATCAGTTTCAATGCAAAAAGAAACCAGCATATCCTTCCCTGTATGTATTCAGCACTATTTTCTCATCCGTTTAACATGAAGCAACGTATACTTGTATCCTGTTTTTGTTATTATTATTATCATTATTGTTTTTACGTATTTTTGTATTCTTATTCATGTAACATCGTCCGTTTTCCCGTCCTTGTTTTGTATACATTCGAGGCTTTCTTCCAAGGAATCTAATGCGCTTGGCTTAGATTTTCCTTTGGGGCTGGCCAGATCGGAGCAATCTCAAGATTACTCAGCCGAAATTGCGAGGATGATCCTCGCAATTTCGGCTGAGTAATCTTGAGATTGCTCCGATCTGGCCAGCCCCAAAGGCTTCGAAAGTCTCGTCCGTGTTTTTTGTATCGTCTTCTAAATGTTTTGCGTTCTTGTCCCAGTTTGTATTTTTTTACACACATATATATATATATTACCTTCTATCTTTTACTTGTCCAAGTCATTTCAATGCAGTCATGCTGGGGTGCGGCCTAGAAGAATATTTCTTAAACGAATTGACCCACGTGTTATTTTTTCTACAGCCGGGTACTTGTTCTAATGATCTGTTTTATTGAACCGGTAGCTTACGGGAACCTAACACACCAACACTGATTGTCAAATGGTGGTTGTGGCGGTGGTGGACAAAGACAGATATAAAGACATACATACACACACTATATGTATATAAAGACACACACACACATGCCCACATATGTACATACATACATACTTATATATTCATATATATATATATATATATATAATATATATATATATATATATATATATATATATATATATATAAACTCAACTTGTGTGTCTGTATGTGTATCTGTGTCTGTGTTTGTGTGCTTAACTTCTTGGCACATCTCCTCCTAGCAAACAAATCGTAGAACCACCAAAAATGGGTCACTTAAAGTTTAGGCGAATGAAAATTGAACTGCGCTATTTCTGTTCCGAAATACAGTGTATTAAATCGATAATGTGTTTGTTTAGGCCTTATCTCGTGCATTGAATAGTGAACTTTACTCAGTCAGCTGTTTGACGTGAACTGTGTTCACCACGCGTGCAAGCATGCGTAAATTGCATGAAAAATAAAACATCAAGATATAAAAACGAATCGCCGTAAACATTGTAGAAATTCGGCAAAGAAATGAATTTTCTGGAAGTAGCCTGGATGGCGTTTTCGTATTAATCGTTTGGACTTTGTGAACACATACCAATTGTTTTCATAACATTTTTAACGCTTTGAATTAAACGTGACCATTTTGCATTGAGTCTGCAGTTTGAATCACTTGAACCAAATTTTAGCAGGCCGGATTTTTGATCATCACGATACATCGCCAGAGACTCCCTGAAACTCTCTCCTGAAATCCCCGTTGAGAAATCTATATATATAAAACTCAACTTGTGTGTCTGTGTGTGTATCTGTGTGTTTAACTTTTGGATCTACCAAGTTTCATTATTAAGGATGGAAAGTAGTGTGTAGCAAATCTCTATATATAAAGCTGAAGTTATCTTTGTGTGGCAGGTTTGGTAGCCTTCATCTAACACTATCTTCTTCGAGACCCTGCAGCGCAAGTTGACCAAAATTGAGATTATGATAGAAGAAGGCTTGCTCTTCATTCTGTAGAAAATAAAATTCAAATCGGACCATGTTAACACCAAAAATTATTTACATCAAAAAGATGCATTTTTACTTTGAAAATCCCTATTTTTACGATTTTTGACTGCCGTGTCACCATTTTTGGGTGTATTTCAACTGTAAAAATGTTCACTTGAAGAGAATAACAAGTTGCATAATGCAAAATTTTTACTTTTCAGAAATTCCAATTCTAAAGGGTCGAAACAAACCCAAGCAACACCGGGTGACACTGCTACTATATATATATATATATATATATATTATATATATATATATATATATATATATATATATATATATATATAATATATATATATATATATATAATATATATATATATATATATATATATTTATATATTCGACGGGTTTCTTTCAGATTCCACCTACCAAATCCACTCACAAGACTTTGGTGAAGCTAGGTTAAAGTGGAAACCTCCTGCCTAAGGTGTCATAATGTGGACTGGACCCAAATCCATGTGGTTGGGAACCTAACTTCTTACCATACAGGCACGCTCGTACTTATATATATATATATATGTGTGTGTGTGTGTGTGTGTGTGTGTGTGGAGGCGCAATGGCCCAGTGGTTAGGGCAGCGGACTCGCGGTCGTAGGATCGCAGTTTCGATTCCCAGACCGGGGGTTGTGAGTGTTTATTGAGCGAAAACACCTAACAGCTCCACGAGGCTCCGGCAGGGGGTGTTGATCCCTGCTGTACTCTTTCAACACTCTTTCTCCCACTCTTTCTTCTGTTGGCCTGCTCGCTTAGCCAGCGGGGTGGCGTCATTTGAAGGCTAAAACAATGCGAACACAATGTGACCAGATGTAGCAACATCTGATGGTCTGGTTGGTCATGTGATCACGTGATATATATATATATATATATATATATATATATATGTCTCCGATCATTAGTATATATATATTTAAAAGAAAAGGTGTTTCTCTTTACGTCCTGTTACGCATGCCCAGTGATACACATTAACCGGTTATCGCATTTTTCAGACTGGAATACATGTTTATGCGCATGTACGAAAACAAAAATTATATAAGACATCTAAAAATATTTATTGCATAGTGTTTACTCGGCAGAATTATGATGTAATCACCTGCTAAAAGCCTTCATAACTTTTTAATTTTTACGAAGCTTTACAGAAGTTTTCCCATTGTCTTCTGCATAATGGAATTGATACGAGTATGCAAAAGAAAAGCTTTTTTAAAAATTCCCAACCCTTCAATTTTTTTTTTATATTCATGGTTTTACATTACGGACAGTCCGAATCTACCATTCGTTTCTCGTTATTTCTAACTAATTTTTTAAATTCTTTAAAGTCAAAATTGCGCAAATATGTGTACTAGAAACAGAAGTTAAATATTGAAGAAATAGATTTTTCGGAGTTCTCTTACTACGACAGAATTTTATTCCATTATTCTAATATCTTCTGAAGCTTAGATATATACATGTATAAATGCATATAGAAACATATGTAAATATATACACACACACATGCATTTTTACAGAGTGAGTTTTATACAACATCCTGACATACATATAGATATTTTGGCATATCTACACAATTGTGCCTCCAAAGATTTGCTTCTTTATAGCTTTGAGAAAACTAAATATTTCTTGATGAAATTCTCCACAAATACGCTTCAGATCGTGTAGATTCCGTTTAAAATGGAATTCGTTTCGAAACCGTTTGTCCCTAAACGAATTTTAGAAAATTCACACCATTAGGCTTCGTTGTTTATATATATTTATATGTGTGGATGTATATTTACGTGGTGTGTAAGTATTGTTTTAATTATATTTTTTAACATGCAGATACACACATAAAAAACTGACACAACTTCGGTCACGACGATCACAAGTACTCAAAACATCTTCACTTCTCTTCCAACTTCATTCTTCGTCTTAAAAAGGAGGTTTACGTCTACTTGGACTATAGGCTATACCACTGTATGACTGTCTGTCTGATAATATTGTTGATGGCCATGCAGTATGTCGCCAGCATTTCACTTATAAATGTGAAAAAGTGTATTAAAATTTATGAAAAATGTTAGATTCGGACAGTTGGAAAAAGATTATGTGGGTTTGGGGCGGGTGACCGATCATTACCATAGATTGATACTGTAATAATCTTTTCGTGAAATATTCAGTAAATGTTATATATATATATACATTAGATCATTTTCCTAACTGCCTACGTTAAATGTTTAATGCCAGTAGCACAAAAATCTAAATGATGGGCTGTCTCAGTTAACAATTCTTTATTTCAAGGACTTCTTTTTTGCTTTATAATGAGATCATAACAAAATAATTATAAAAGAAAAAGGATATTTATTGACTGTTTTTAAACAGTCAATAAATTGTAGACAAAATTGTAGATTTAAAAATAAAAAGCATTGCTTGCCGGAGAAGATATTCACATAGTGTGTTGGCGTTTTGTTTCATCTATTGGTATGAGAGAATAACATAATACCAAGCGATGTCTAGACAGAGAATCAAACATACGCAAACACTCCAATTAAGAAGATTTCGAGAATATACCAGTCAATGTTTTTCTATATGGACGAGATTTTACAACTGAATTTCTACGCTTTCTGCACGTATTTATGTATATACTTGATGGTTATGCCTATTGATTTTGAAGAGTCGTGCATCGTGATCTCTGGTCACCTTGTCAGAAAACTCTAAATTTTAAGTGTCCATAATCCGTGGAGGTACGTGGATTAGTGATTGGGGTGTTGGACGCATGGTCGTAAGATTATGGTTTTGATTACTGGACCGGAGGACGTGTTGGCAAAACACTTCATTTTGACTTGCTCCAGTCCACGCAGATGATAAGAAAAACTAATACTGCGAATTACGATTTCTCGTCCAGATTGAGATTATATAAACTAAGGAAACCCGAAGGTAGTGAGCTGGCAGAAACGTTAGCACGCCGGGTGAAATGCGTAGCCGTATTTCGTCAGCCGTTATGTTCTGAGTTCAAATTCCGCCGAGGTCGACTTTGCCTTTCATCCTTTCGGGGTCGATAATTAAGTACCAGTTATGCACTGGGGTCGATGTAATCGACTCAATCCGTTTGTCTGTCCTTGTTTGTCCCCTCTGTGTTTAACGCCTTGTGGGTAGTAAAGAAATATATATAAACTAGGGAAACCGGTCCTATGAATCTTTATGGCTCGTAAAGGATCGTTATCATATTTTCTTTACTCTATAATCTTGAATTCTTTGATATTGCAGTTATACACATATACATATGTATATATATGTATATATATATATATATATATATATATATATATTCAAAAAAGCAATAAAGATTCAAGTTAATTTAAATGAATTTACTTGAATATGGTACCTAACTTAGATGCACCCAAAAAACTATACTGTTTTAACAATACAGTAATGTGGGGTGATTATAAGCGAGAAAGAAGCAACAAGAATGGATAGGTTTTTAGTACAATCGTTTCATACAAGGACAGGCTTTATTAAAAGTTGTAAAAATTACAGCATATAAACGTGTCCCGTACTCATCAGCTAAAATACATGTGAGTTCTCTAGACATCCTAGTGGTTGCGGCTATACTCATGAAGTAATGTAGATAATTAAGTAACATAAACAGATTTCCAAAGTTCATTAAAGTTCTTTAAAGATGATGTACAGTCTGATGATGATTATCAAATCATCCCCCAAATATAATAGAATCTTTAGTAAGAAATATTTCATTAAGAATTTCAAAATTATCATCCAATAAGGATATATTTAACTCCCATTCTGAGCATTATAATGAGGCGTTAACTAAGGCTGGATACAACCAAAAGATTACATTCGTTGATAAGGAGAACTCACGTATTCCTAATAATGAAGTTATCAGTAATCATGTAAGCAGCAATACAGACCAAGCCCGAAATAAAAGTAGAATTAAATTAATGGTAAACGCTAATCTAGCGTACAGGCCCAACAATTCAAATAGAAGCATTGACCAGAACATAGGTAACTCGGATAATATTGAAGTAGATAAACCTAAGATGCACACAAATAAAAATAAAAATAATGGTAATAAATACAATAACTCCGGTGAGATGAATAGTAGTAATTCTACGAACCCTAAATTTAATAAAAAAGATATATTATGGCTGAATATCCCTTTCAACTGTGCGATACAATCGGATATACAGAACAAATTCAAAGTAATTCTGGAAAAAAATTTCCCTATCTCTCATAGATATCATAGAATTATATCTAGGAAAACAGTTAGGATTTCTTATTCAACCCTCCCAAATATGTCCACTTTAATAGCTAAGATTAATAATAAAAACATTAAACTAGCCAGGAAAGATAGAAATAAAAATAATAATATCAGCATGAATACCAATAGCAATTATAATAATACTACCAACAATAAAAACAACAATAGTAACTATCAAAACATAAGTGAAATTAGTAACCACAGAATGACTAATAACATTAACATTAATAGTAATAATAACAATGCCGATATTAATAGAAGTAATAATGTTAATAATAGAAATAATAGATATAAGGCTAATGGAGAAAATAAGGAGAATGAAAATATCAGTGATATTTATAACAGCAATATGCAGTCGGATAAAAAGACTAACAATAATAGTAACATTACCAATAATATAAGAAATCATGGTAGGACTTTAAACCTAAATGATGAAGCTGAAGGATCAATAAATAATAACAATACGTTAGATATCAGCACCAACTATAGAAATGATAATCAAAATAATAGGAACCTAAGACATCTACCCAAGAATAATCCAAAGCCTGAAGTTGCTCCTCCTGTGTGTAAGTGTAGAATAAAATCAAAATGCCCGGCACCTGGTCTATGTGGTGAAAATAATGTAATCTATAAATGTACCATATCCACGGAGAATAACAAATATCTTTACGTTCGATGTACAATTAATTTTCTAGCCAGAGTTAGAAATCACATCTCATCTTTTAACTTACGTCATAAAGCTGGTACCACCACACTTTCAAACAAAATCTGGGAACTCAAAAATAATAATAAAAATTATAACCTTAATTGGGAAATAGTTAGGAGAGCAATTCCGTATAAAAATAGTAGGGTTGGTTGCCAACTATGCTCCATGGAGACGTATGAAATTCTAAAGCATAGAAAACATAGAAACTTATTGAATAACCATATCGAGTTTGTGTCAAGTTTGTGTCCACGCTAAATTGAAGACTTTAAAATATTTTAAATGATTAGAATATCCGTAACTAGATAGATAGATATAACTTGATTTCTACTAGTATAGCACTGCTTTAAGTAGATAACTAAGAGTTCTCACACTACAGTTATCTTTTTCCTTATATCTGCATCAGTTTTTTGAGAACAGGGAAATGAATAGTACTTATACGCTGCTTAATTGAGGCTTTATTTAATTTCAAACTCATAATTTTTAAATTCTTAATTTTAAATCTTAATTGTAATTTTTAATTTTAATTCCTAACTTAATCTAATTTAAGTAGCATAACTCTAATAAAATAAAATGAGATACTATAGCCCCATAATTCTATTTCAAAATTAAATAAATAAGGCTACCCCCTCAGTGATAATATGATTATCTTCATTATGATAGACAATCCCCTAACACCTTGTAAATGATCTTCTAAGATTTGACCTGTAGTCCGTCAATGTATGAATAATAACGACAACTCCTTAAGACAATAAAATGAATAAATTAAATAAGTAAGTTTTATTGACTTTTTGATAAGATTATACTTAGATTTTCCTAATGTATTTTCTTTTGATTTTAGCATCTGACCCCTAAACCCCTGACTGTGTTATCTCTTTAGATTCTCTTTAAATTCATAGCTGATTTCAACAGCAATAAATTAGCTGTTTTACTGGCCAAAGAATAATATTCTCCTCTAGTTCCTAGATGCCTGTAAATTAAAACCAGACTTGCCGTCTACTAATTCTTCTGTATAACTAGAACCCTCTTTTTATCTTTATTTTTTCCCTTCTTTCCCTATTTCTTTCTCTTTTCTCTTTTTTCTGTTTCTTCTTCTTATTCTCTTTTTCCTTTTCTCTTCTCTTTTAGTCCCCTTCCCCCCCTTTTTTTGCTCCCTCCTCCTTTATTTTCTCTCTTTTCTTCTATTCCCTTCCCTTTCTATTCTTGGCCTCTCTAGAAAGCCCTTCAGCCTTTAAAAGTTAAATAGCTACAGCCTCTTGTAAATAGCAGTAATGTGATTAATGTGGCAAATACCTAATCATATAACAAGAATTGATACCTACCTCATTGTGTTCAACCATTGATAAATTTATCGCCTGTGAATATGAAATTCCTCTTCATTTCTCTGGAAACTTACATCTACACCATTGGAAATTGTGCATCTATACAAAGGATTAATTCACCCTCTCTGTAATGCTAATAAGCAGGAATTGAGACCCACCTCGTTGTGATTAACAATGGATAAATTTGTCTTCTGTGAGTATGTAATCCCTCATCATATCTCTGGAAATTCATATGTGCTCTATGGATTAGGTCACCTTCTCTGTGATGCTATTAGAACTTTTTTAAATTCTGTGATTAGACTGTACATCATCTTTAAAGAACTTTAATGAACTTTGGAAATCTGTTTATGTTACTTAATTATCTACATTACTTCATGAGTATAGCCTCAACCACTAGGATGTCTAGAGAACTCACATGTATTTTAGCTGATGAGTACGGGACACGTTTATATGCTGTAATTTTTACAACTTTTAATAAAGCCTGTCCTTGTATGAAACGATTGTACTAAAAACCTATCCATTCTTGTTGCTTCTTTCTCGCGTATATATATATATATATATATATATATATATATATATATGTGTGTACATATATATATAATAATAATAATAATAATACTAATAATAAACTTAAGGTCGCTATTTATTCCCACGCATTATATTCAGAGCTTTATCTCTAATTCAGTTCTTGACTAAATTGAAAACTTTTAATATTTTTAAAGAGGGCTGGTCTCTAGCTACGGTTTCGCATAACAACATTGAGATTTGGTCCTGTAGAAAAAAGTTTACATCAAAATTTGTAGCAAAGTTATAGGAAAGTAAGTAAGTAGATCTAAATAACTTTTTTTTTTTTATCTTAGAAGCAAAATACATTTATCTTAGCTTCAATGATAGAAGAAAGCATGAAGAATTTCGAGGTAAAATATTATGAAAAATTATATAAGGCAGAAAATTGGATTTAAGTATAATTAACCTTTTCATTTTAAAAACAAACTATTTTAGTTAAGCTTAAATGAACGAGAACAATTCCAGGAATGTTATGATATCAATCTCATGCAATGACGTTTTAAAAGAGAAAAAGTTATGAGTATCTGTTTCTCAAATTTGAAGGTAATAATATTGTTACATACTTTTTTTATGAATATAGTTCTATAAGGGGACTTTTAGTATATATTACCGGTATCATTGAGGTAAAGAAAAAATTATCAATGACGCCGCTAATTTGCAATTAATCTAATTACGATATATGTGCTAAGTAATGCAATTGTATCATAAAAATGAAAAAAGATATAAATATCATTGAGAAATTTCAGCAATAGCCTAGCTGTTTTGGCAATCATTCGCTTCAACTCGAACGCGTGTGCGCGGCGGTTCAACTGTTACCTGTGGGCGTTCGGTAAATTCCATAAAAAAAAATTATTTATTTATTTTTGCGAGCGGAAATGTACATTTTGTTTGAAGTCAGCATAAAGTGAAAGAGAGAGGAAATGGACATGGACGTATGTATGTGTTGATGAGGGATGCGAGACCGAAAGCGTGTTGTGCGTGTGTCTGAGAGAGAGAGAGAGAGAGAGAGAGAGAGAGAGAGAGAGAGAGAGAAGAGTGACAGCGTAGATTTTTATTTATTTTTTCGCATTTTTTTTCGGTGAATGTGTGTGATTGACTGAGAGAGAGAGAAAGAGAAAGAGAAAGAAAGAGAGAGACAAAGAGAAAGAGACAAAGACAGAGAGAGACAGAGAAAGAGAGAGAGAGTGATAGCGTAAATATTATGCAGCTACTTCTACATATATGCAAAACAAAAACTGTGATGAGAACACACACCTTCACTCAGCAACTGACTTCTCTCTCTCCCTCACACGCACACATATAAAAAACATGCATAGGCGCAGGAGTGGCTGTGTGGTAAGTAGCTTGCTTACCAACCACATGGTTCCGGGTTCAGTCCCACTGCGTGGCACCTTGGGCAAGTGTCTTCTACTATAGCCCCGGACCGACCA
The DNA here is from genome assembly GCF_006345805.1 of Octopus sinensis. NCBI lineage: Eukaryota > Metazoa > Mollusca > Cephalopoda > Octopoda > Octopodidae > Octopus > Octopus sinensis. The sequence continues at coordinate 47,709,880 of NC_043004.1, read as the reverse complement.
ATGCCTTGTGTGTGGATTTGGTAGACGGAAACTGAAAGAAGCCTGTCGTATATATATGTGTATATATATATATATATATATGTGTGTATGTGTTTGTGTGTCTGTGTTTTTCCCCCTAGCATTGCTTGACAACCGATGCTGGTGTCTTTACGTCCCCGTCACTTAGCGGTTCGGCAAAATTGACCGATAGAATAAGTACTGGGCTTACAAAGAATAAGTACCGGGGTCGATTAGCTCGACTAAAGGTGGTGCTCCAGCATGGCCGCAGTCAAATGACTGAAACTAGTAAAGAGTGTACTTATGTATTTATGCATGTACGTATATACGACAGATAATATGTTTACGTATGTGTTTGTGCGCATGTGTAACTGAGCCTAGCCATTTTACACATACATGGCAACACCTCTTTCTCGATCTCTTAGTCAATCACTCATACATGCACTCACTAAAAATTAGAGAAAAACTAAGTAAAAAATATTATGCTATCGCTCTCTCCCTCCACAGACACACACATACACACAGAGCAAGTCACACCTTCTCTCTCTCTCTGTCTCTGTTAACACACCTCTCTCTCAGTCAAACACACACTTAAAATGATGCGAGAAAAAGTAAATAAACAAAATTTACGTTATTACTCTCCCTTTCTCTCTCCTTTCTCTTTTTCCTCTCTGACAACACATACCTCTGTCTCACTCATAAAGGGGCGAGGAAAAATAAATAAAGAAATTCACGCTGTCACGCTCTCTCTCCCTCACACACACACGCACACACTAACAAACACACCATCAACAACACACACCTTCTCTCTCTCTCTCATGTACATACACACACAACACATATTAAATTTATTATTCAATTTCCAATAAGGTAAAATCTGAAATTATTAATTGGCACATTATTAATTAGCATTATAACATAGGCTGGAAAAAACATGGATTACATGGAAAAATGCGAGCATGAAAAATAATATTCTTAAGATTATAAACTTGAAAATTACAGGACAAGTTATTACACTTGGAAAAGTTCAAGAGAATTATTACATCTGGTAAAGAACAGAAAAAGAAAATTTTTACTAAAAATATTACAGCTAAGGATAAAATTTGAATATAAAAAATTGTTTGATTTTAATCTACAAAGTAACATTATAATTTAAAAAGGTACTATCATTTTCTTGTAATATTGACACATTAGAATGCTTTAAAAATGAGAGTGAGAAATACCAATGTAGCTAAATTTATATGCAAAGTAGAATAGTATATATGGTAGGCAAATTCATTATATAAAAAAATAGGCATTGGGTCAAGATTAAAAGTGTGAAGACTTGGCAATAACTTAGGCGAATACTGAAGCAAATTTTTCTGTAAATTTGTTTTTATAGGTAGACTTTAATGCAATATATGTCTAATTAAAGTACAAAAAATATATTGAGTTATTTTTATTTTTATTAATAAATGTAACAAGTAATAACAAATTGAAGTAATAACTTGTACTAAAATTTTTAATTTTTATAAAGCTAATCTCTTCTCTCTATATATAAACGGCAGTTTGTCTGTGCGTGTTTCTGTGTGTCTGTTTGCTTGTACCCTCACACTGACCATGGCTTTCAACCGATTCTGATGAAACTTGACACACACATAGCCCAATGTCATAATTCAAAACTAACGCAGCGAAAATTTTGAAAAGTTCCCCCAGTTCTGAAAAAAATAGGTAAATTCGACATGGGGTCGAGAATCAGAAACACAAACCACAAACTGTCTAGGGGACGCTACTCCACCTTTTTTACTCTCAAAAAAAATTTACCATAATTTTTTTCCATTTTTTTGCTATTTTTTGGCTATAACTCTCTTAAAATGCTTTATAGTTATTTCCCTTACAAACCTGAGCAACGCCGGGCGATACTGCTAGTATGTTCTAAATCTAAAGGTTTTATTTGAAATGTTATCTTTAGCTGTAATATTTTAAGTAAACATTTTATTGTTCTGTACTTAACGAGATATAATAAATTGTCCCGTACTTTTCCAGGTTTATAATCTTAAGAATACTACTTCTCTTGCTCGCATTTTCGCACGTGTTTTATATATATATATATATATATATATATATTATATATATATATATAGTCACTAAGTGTGACTAAGGATGCCAAAGCACCTACATTACTAGAAATGACTTAAATACTCTTAATACATATGCTGAGAGGAGTCAGAATATAATTTATATATACATGCATACATACAGCCATACGTATATATATATAGGGGAGTATATATATATATATATATATATATATATGTGTGTGTGTATGTGTGTGTGTCCTTGTCTTCGTATACATTTGCTTTCTCTCTTCCAAGGAGTCTAGTCTCTTAGCTTACATTTTCTTGGGGCCGGTCAGATTAGAAACTGCAAAGACGATCTGAAACTCAACTGAGGATAAGAAGCCCCGAATGAAACATCCCTGTAATCTTCTTTCCTTTTTTTTATCGTCTGTCTAGATGTTTTGTTGTCGCCAGTTACATACTTGTTCCATTCTTTGCTTCTTATATATATATATATATATATATAATATATATATATATATAATATATATATATATATAATTAAGCTAAGCCGTCACTCGCAGGCTCATTTGATCATGAACAGATAGATACACTTTCGGTCCTTTCATTCTTGACGCAGCGTGTCATAGATGTGACAATTGGAGTGGTGAGGGAGCGGCAGATATCTGTTGCTACTTATTTTCAGTTGGATAGAGTGCAGTAACGTAAAATAAAATGACTTGCATTGCTTGCTCTAGGAATCGAATTCACGAACTTAGCTATCATATACACAATACTCCAAATCAGCGGCCATATGCTTTCACACACGTATCTTTGTAAAAAGTTATATAACTGCATTTGAATTACTTCTTGTTAAGTCAGCTTATCGTTTAGCCGGAAGAAAATCAATATCATATATCTCATGAGTACGACCTCTGTTTACAGATATTATTTAAACATGTCAAATACGAATATTACAGTCGCTAATGGCAAGTAACTGGCAGCATTTTGTAAACATATTCTTCGTTAGTAAATTCAATTTGTTAATAATATATTCTTTTATGATTGATATAATTTATGATTTAAGAAACATACTTTTCCTCCAATATTCTTTCATTTCAGAACGTCTGTACTCTAAATGCAACCAACGAAAAGGACACATCTTGTATTAAGAAGTCGTATACTTCTGTGTAAATTGTACAACTCATTGCTATTAGGATTGTTGCTGTTTTTTTTTCTAGTTTTAGCTCAGCTATGATCAAGTAAGTCCGTGATAAAAGGCTTTCTAATTGCAACCATCTCCTCTCTTTACATATACAGTACAAAGCATATTTTTTATCTATTGAGATCAGTTTCGCGTGTTTGATTTGAAGGCAATCTGGTTTCTATTTCTAGCAGATCTTTGCACCTTATAGAGACTTCCTCACGTCATTAACTTATGTACTGCCTGTATATTACAGACAAGTATTCAAGAGAAATAATTTCTTTGAGAATTTATATTCTAGCTTCGATCAATTTAAATGCAGCTTTAGCTCCATCCTGTTATTGTGATATCAATATAGTTGATTGCATGTTTATAAATCATCGATAATGTTGCATTAGTCCAATATGTAAAGTAACAAATTTGGGTCATGTTAAATTCTCGCAGCTGATTTGATCTAAAATGATACTGAAAGCCAATTTTCAGTTTAGTCATGACAGAACTTGTTCCTAATTTATCTTTGAACTTGATTATATCTTACATTAAACGAACACATAGATATTCTATACTATCACCACGATTCTCTCATAAAATATTCCAATCACCAAAGACATATATGACGCTGATTTTGTGAAGTTTGTTTACTTGAACTTTGAAATGAAATCTATTACACAAAACATGCAGCGGCTATCAAATGTTGCTACGCATCGCTGATCACAATGCGTTAAGCATTGTTTTAGCCTTCAAATGACACCACCCCGTTGGCTAAGCGAGTAGGTCAACAGAAGAAAGAGTGAGAGAAAGTTGTGGCGAAAGAGTGCAGCAAGAATCACCACCACACCCTGCCGGAACATCGTGGAGCTTTGGGTTTTTTCGCTCAATAAACAATCGCAACGCCCGGTCTGGGAATCGAAACCGCGAACCTACGACCGCGAGTCCGTTGCCCTAACCACTGGGCCATTGCGCCTCTACACACACACACACACACACACACATATATATATATATATATAAGTACAAAGCAACCCAACTAGTGTTGTCGCTGTGGCTTAGCTCCAGATCATTTCCGACAGAACAAACAAAATGAAAAATGTTCAGATCCTGACGTATAGACCATTTTATATATAAACGTCTATATTGTAAAGTGTATCCTTTCTTATAAAACAAAAAACAAAAAAACAAAAAACAAAAAACAAAAAAAAATGACACGTTCATTGAAAGAAATGTTACAGTTGTTTCCAGTGTATTAAGAGACCACCTTGAATACTCATCCATAAAAGCCCCAAAGAATTTTATATATTTGTGCTTGTAATAATTTATGCAAATATATTCCAATATTGACAATGACCATATGTATATCTTTTCCTTTTTTCTTTTGCTTCTGTCTGTCACGCTGAATTCCTGCGTGGAAATTGTGTAAGTGAACACATTGGTCCGAGTACTGATTGCTTCAAGTTTGATTTTTGTACTATCGGTCTGATTTGTCGAACCAATAATCACACGTCGTGGACCAGAAACTCAAAGCCAAATTGTTGAGAAGCGAACTTTGTAACCACATAAGGATGCCTTTGTGTATGTAGAGAAGGGATTCTATCTGCTTCCATCCGTTCAGATTTTGTTTGATACTAAGTCAAATATTTATTCAAATTATAAGGCGCTATAATAGGCAGTGCAAACCGATCCTAACCTTAACCTCTATCTATATCTATATTGCATTTCTGTTTACTTTTCAGTAATGCTATTATCTATTTTGAAACTCACCGAATATAAATAAATAAATAAATGAATAAATCACTAAACAAGTGAAAGCATTATGCTGGGAATTATTGCAAAATTAAACATAATGATTCTGTATTACACACAATAAATCTGATATATGTCTATGATAACAAAATCGATTATTAACAATCGCATATATATTTCATCTATGTATGTTATATCGTGAAATGGCAGAAAATTGGAATATTGTTATCTATATAGAAATTAATGGAGGTATATATCTCAGAACATTGAATGTCATCTATGTTTTTTTGTTGTTGAAAAAATAATAAAAAGTATAAAAACATGGTAATAGAGAATGGGACACAGCTTTTCTGTACGAAAGAAAAAAAACATGATCCAACGATGGTTATGGAATCTCAAATGAGAAAAATAAATTTATTAGAACTTCAAATGAAAAAAATATTTACTTTGATTATTTAAAGAGATAAAATGCTAAACGATCGGTTGTATCGACGAAAATATGTCATCACTATGAATAAATCAAGATAAAAATTATTTTCGATACAAAATATTATTGCGCTTATACAGTCGGAAATCAATGGAACTTTGTGATTATTATGCAAATATATGGATAGCGATAGTATGTAGATAATATCAAAGTTGGGAGCTATGTTTTACTCTTTGATATTTATCTGTCAATTAAGTTATTAATGTTCTGATGATATTCAGCTCTGTCATATTGCATATGTTAGTTTGAAGTAATTTAAATGGAGCCACATCGTGAACTTCTATCCGGTGATATCGACGAATTCTTATCCTTTCTCTATGTGGTTGGCGATTACAGCATATCTAATTCGTCCATAATTTGGTAGTGGATTCGGTAGCATATAACAGATTCATATGCATCTTATACATAAAATATACATTCATTATCTGAAATATATAAATGCCCACAAATGATTTTAAAGAAAAAGAGCAGCAACATTTAAGAGCGAAGTTATGTTTATATTTTCATATACATAAATTTTTCATACTAATCTTTGTCCGTTAATAATCTTATGCACATCCACTGGCGCACAATCCATAACGTATGCGTGTGCCTGTGTCTAAATATGCTAAAACATTTTCATACATTTGAACATGCTTACGTATACATAAATGTGGGACACGCTATTTTCTTTTGTATTTATTGTAAATATTTCTGTACTAACATCAAGTATATAAATTTGAAACAATGCGGATAGCTATATATCTATGCTCTGATAGAATACATAGAAAGGAGCATGTACAAAATTATATATTTCTTATATATATACATACACGTATCTATCTATCTATCTATCTATCTATCTATCTATCTATCTATCTATCTATCTATCTATCTATCTATCTATCTATCTATCTATCTATCTATCTATCTATCTATCTATCTATCTATCTATCTATTTATCTATCTATCTATCCGTCTATCTATCTGTCTATCTATCTATCTATCTATCTATCTATCTATCTATCTATCTATCTATCTATCTATCTATCTATCTATATATCTATCTATCTATCTATCTATCTATCTATCCATCTATATATCTATCTATATATCTATCTGTCTATCTATACACACATACAAACACAAAAACATATATTTGTACATGTTTTCAACGAGGGCTCGATGTTATCGTACTTACCCATATATATATATATATATATATATATATATATATATATATGTGTGTGTGTGTGTGTGTGTGTGTATGTATGTATGTATAATAATAATAATGATTCAGCTGAATTAGGTACTTAGTTTGAGGCACCATGTCAGTGCGTTACTGTCTGCACAGCACGAAGTTAAGTGTATAAAAGGCCAATAAGTAACAAGGATGTCCAGGCACCAGTGCATTACGGCCGTTTCAGGCGGCTCCATTTAATCGATCAATGCAAGCATTACATCAATTTTAAATACACCTCCTTCCCTGGAAGCATAAGACCATATAGGTCTTCAACATACAGGCTACCCCATTATTATTTTTTAACAAAATTTTCTTCAGAACTAGAGAATAAAGGAATTACATTCTTATTGCTATTACTGTAGCAGAATGAACTTAGGGAGAATATATCCCAAGCCTACTATAATTTGGAATAGCAGAAGAGAATAACAATGGGGGTAAAGAAATGGTAATATATCTACATTCATGTTTCTCCTTAACAAAATAAAAAGATCCAATGCAATACTATTCTGCATCCATTTACAATTAACACCACAAGGATTTGACAGTTAAACTCTTGCTGCTGGTGACATATTAATTACTGTCAGATATTCTTCCCTACTCCTAATTTACTGAGACTATAAATTTGCCATGACTACATAAAGGAACATGCCTCAGAAGATGCCAGCAAGATAATGGTATATAACCAGAAAGAGGAATGGTAGAGGTAGTTTAAACTATTTTATTATTATCAGTTAAAAGGGGCCTAAACTAGAAAACAAAGCATGCCACAATGAGATCTAAGTGGGCATTAAGGGTACAGGGGGAAAATAATATACCCAAACTTAGCAAAATTTATATATTATAAAATTTAGAAAGGGATTTCAGGGCCATTAAGAAGAGGGATAGATAAACCAATCTAATCCCTAAAAAAGTGGAGTACTTAATATAAACTAAAAATAAAACTTATAATGCCTCATCATTGCAAACTGTTAAGGTGGTCATGATACAACTATTCAACAATGAATATATATAATTAATACAGATTTGATCCGAGAAAGGGTACCTATTTTCACCGAAAACCTAAAATTAGGGACAAAAAGAAAAAGATAATTCTATAACAGATAAACTTATTAAAAAAATCTTGGAAAAATATAATTATATGAAAAACAATAGTCCATCATCATGAAAAATCTTAAAGTGTAGAAGAAGGTATAAAAATAACACATATATATACAAAAAATTAGATCATAAAGATTATCATTAGCAGA
>NC_043004.1:47684444-47696944 GCF_006345805.1 Octopus sinensis | reverse complement strand
TATATATATATATATATATATATATAGATAGATAGATAGATACACACACAAACAGACACATACATACAGGTGCACACACACGGAAAAGCACACACATATAAACACATACACTCACAGTAAAGTATTTATTATTGATAAACTTTTTTTGTCAATTTAGATACTGAATTATGTATCTAATATGTATACCTGATAGAACGTTCTAAATTGGATTTCGCTCCTATGAATGCATTTTCCATGAAAGTAGAATGGGCACTATAATTTTACTTCGTTTAACACACACTCACACAAAATTAATATAAATAGCAGTTTGCAATATGTTACCAAATGAAAACATACTTACAGACAGACGAGTAAGTCCGAAATCTGCCGAAGTAGAGCCTGTCGACACTGATGTGGCAATGGTAATTGCCGAAACTGAATACCTGTATATATGTATAAAATTGTGTGCGTTGACTACACCTTATTTTAGACCTTATTTCTAGCAACGTAAGTGTTTCTTACACTCTAGCCGCATTTAGTGACAATCATGATTTTCCTTTTAGCAAAAACATCGCAAAATGCTAAATATATTAATTTTATATATGGACAGCGATTCGCTAAATCATCCATAGATTGCTATGCTGAAAACATATATACAGAGAAGTAAGTCCAATATCTGCCGGAGTAGAGCCATTCCATCCTGATGATGCCACGGAAATAGCCGAAACTGAATTTAGTATGAGGGACTGTGAAACAGCAGATTCGGACGATTAAAGTCCCTGTCCGTATATATGTATACAATTATGTGCGTTTACTACAGCGTTAGAACATTTCAACTCTTATTTCTTGCAATGTAGATGTTTGTAATACATTAATTGCATTTTGTGGCAATTATATATATATATATATATATATATATATATATATATATATATATATATGTTGGGTCCTTTCTCAGCAGTACCACTACTCATCGACAGACAAATGTAGGAATTCTTCCATTTTGTTGCCAGTTTCTGTAGACATTTGCTAAGAGGCCCGCAAACATGTCTGCCATCGAAGTATAAAGCTCGTAGGGCGGACCATTCAAACCCGGCGATCTACCTCTCGTACAATTCTTCATCGCTTCCTGTATTTCTGCGGCCAAGAGTCGTGACAGGTCGTCCAGTTAGACACTGAAGCCTGCCTGGTTATCTGTCCTGTCATTCGCTGTGATTTCATAATAGTAATCATTGCTCTCATAATTGCCTTCTGGTTTCCAATTAATTGGTTTCTAAGACATTCTTTGAAACCGAATTGTCATATACAAAGACGCTTTCAAGGTTAAAAAAATACAAATATCGTCAATTAGATGTTCTTCACCACTTCGCCATCAGTCATTGAATTGATTTCAGAAAGATGAACGACTGCAAGTTCGGTGGGATTTTAATTTTATGCTATGCAAGCCATATCAGTACCAACTATGCGCATGCTCCACCACCTCACCGTATATGCATCGTCTACGCAAGGTATGAATGAAAAGTAATTACTTTCTTCGTATTTTCGTCAATCTCTATTCCTGTTCTTCTATCATCTGAAGATTCCTTTCGACTTTCCGTTATATCAACGATTAAGTAGCAGAGTATTCAATGCACGCTTATATAATCGACAGGACATTTTGAATTACATGTACGTTTCATTCGAATATCTTCTGCAGAACTTTACTTCTGCCTAGTTTCTTTTGTTGACTCGAGACCATGGAAAGAATATACCTAAGGTAAGGCGTACAGTACGATAATTACATCGCATGATTGCACAACAAACTTTTTAAATCCCATGACCATAGCTTCATTCTACATCGCGAGTACACAAGTAAAAGTGGTACTGGCATTTTCATTGGTTCGTGCATAATAACTGGGAAAATCTTAACGTAGGCGATATAGCCATCCACCAGGTATGATACTTTATCGCATTTTCTTATCTGCCGTATGATGAAATACGGTCAATTACTCAGGGGAATGTTACAGTCAAAACTCTGATAGAAGGAACATTAGATACGATGAAATAAGAAAATATACCTCAATACATAATCGTTGTTTACTTACATATACACACTTACATCGTAATATTACAACTACAATATTACGGCCTGTAAAATTAATTTACAAAACCTTAACCCTTAGCCAAATGTCATTGATAAAATGTAAGAAAATAAATAACCTTCATCTAAACTGACGTGATAAGGGAATAACATTCATACTGCATCTTTCACTCTTGGTAGCCTTCTCCTCTAATTAGATTTTTAGATTAAATTCTTTCCGCCTTCTTGGTTTCCTTCCATTTCGTATCTACGTATATACGTATACACACAAACACACACATAATTATATATACATAAGTTTACTCACCCACCTACACAACTACGCATCACGAACACTTATTCGGAATATATGTGTGAATGTATGTATTGGTCTATCTATCTGTCCGTCCGTCCGTCCTTCCGTCCGTCTGTTCATCTGTCTGTCGGTTTGTCTGTCTACCTATCTATTTATCACACACACACAACACACACACTCACACACCCACTCACTCTCTCTCTATGTACCGTTGGCAATTTTCTTTCCTCTGTCTTCCCTTCTCTGGATCTTTCCTTCTCCTATGTTTCCGACGAAGAGCTCCGCTGGAAAACGTTAAACCCTCCTTCTTTCCTTCTTGCCTAAGCGTCCAATAATACTATATTTGTTCCACGTTCTCGCGTTGTGTTTTTTGTGCTTTTTTGTTTGGATTAACTTTATATATATATATATATATATATATATATATATATATAATATATATATATATATATATATATCTGTATTATCTGTATGTTTATATCTCTTGTTTTTTACCTGTTACCGTCATTGAACGGCGCCCATGCTGTGGCACCTCCTGAAATGTTTTAGCGAAGCGAATCAACCTAATACCTCTTTTTTTAGAAACATAGTACTCATTCACTCTGTCTCTTTTGGAGAACCACTAAATCATGGGATCATAAACAAATCAACACCAGTTGGCAAGCGATAGTTGCAAAATGTCAAGTATATACAACTGGCTTTTGTTCGGTTTTCGTCAACGAAACTGAAAAAGAAAAAGCTTTGGTCACCAAGGAATAAAATGCTTGCTCAAGGCTGCATGCATCTGGGTGAGGTTGACACAAGAAATATGCGGTCGGAAGGAAATCTTCTGATGTATGTAAGTGAGCAGCTAAGTAGGTACGCAAGCAGGTAGGCTGGTAGACAGGCAGGTAGGTATGTATGTAGGTATGTATGTATGTAGGCACGTTGTTAGGTTGGCAGGCAGGTAGGTACGTAGGTTGGTAGGTAGGTAAGTAGGAATGCCTTTGCCTGTATCCTTACCTACCTACCTACCCGCCTATCTACATGCCTATATTCCTACCTACCTACCTACCTACCTACCTACCTACCTACCTGTCTATCTACCAACCTACCAACCTACCTACTTACCTACCTACCTACCTACCTACCTACCTACCTACCTACCTACCTGTCTATCTACCAACCTACCAACCTACCTACTTACCTACCTACCTACCTACCTACCTACCTACCTACCTACCTACCTGTCTATCTACCAACCTACCAACCTACCTACTTACCTACCTACCTACCTACCTACCTACCTACCTACCTACCTACCTGTCTATCTACCAACCTACCAACCTACCTACTTACCTACCTACCTACCTACCTACCTACCTACCTACCTACCTGCCTACCTACCTACATACGTACCTGCCTGCCTGCCTACCTACCTACCTACCTACCTACCTACATACATACGTACCTGCCTGCCTTCCTTCCTACCTGTCTGCGTACCAACCTACCAACCTACCTACCTACCAACCTACCTACCTATCTACCTACCTACCTACCTACCGACCTGCCTACCTATCTACCTACCTACCTACCTACCTGCCTACCTACATACCTGCCTGCCTACTTGCCTGCATACCTACTTACATATTACACACACACAAACGTACAAACACACATACACATATATGTACACATACACACACACATATATATACATACTCAGTCTTGAGTAACTCGTATATTCTCATTCAAAAAGAAGATGAGTACCAACAATTGTGAAAATCTCGTCACATGACAGCATTAATTACCTTGTTAACTCGCGAATAAAATTATTCAACCACCAATGAGGCGTTTAGCCTCATTCTGACATTTCGATATTAGCGTACACCCCTCTCCACAATCACACACTAATACACATACCTTGCCTGTTCCTATGACAATTCTGCCTCTCAGTTGCTCTCATTGTTGACCGCTCATGGAATCCTACTTGTACTGCATACATTATTCGTCTCTTACTCTTGAAATTTATTGCATTATCCTTGATATTTCTAAATTGTCCAGGTGTATTTTATGTTTATGCGATATGTTTCATAATTTCTCCTAAGACCGCTCGCTTACCAAGTGCACTGAATAGGTTCTCTACGACAATATTCCGTCGATTCTAATGCATCTACATTTTCTGTTCCACATCCTAACCCCTTCTGTCTAAAACATATATACCATAAATAAATAACAACCTTTCAAATAAATAACATAACCATTCAAAGCTACTAAAAGTTATCCAAGCACAAAGAGACAAATGTTGCACCAACCTCTCTATACGCCTGAACGAGAGGAGTTTGAATATTGGCTCCAAAATTTGGCGTAAGGCCATCAGTTTTGGTGGAGGGAGTAGTCGATCTCATTCACTCCAGTACTTGACTGGTTCTTATTTCTTCGACCCTAAAGGATGAAAGGGAAACTTGACACCGGTGGAATTTGAACTCATAACGTGAAGACGAATGAATGATGCTAAGCAACACCCTATGTGCTAACGATTCTTCTTGATTGCTGCCTTAAGAGAAGTTTAAACACTGATTTCAAATTTTGACACAAGGCCAGCAAGTGTGAGGGAGAACAAGTACAAAGAGCTCGAAACTGTACGGTCCCGTGGTACAGTCGCTGGAAACTGATAGGGATACGCTCCCTGCTCACAGTATATATCGAGTGCGGATTGCATCGAGTAACCAGCTGGAAGAGGCGCCCTCCTGGGGTTAAAACTGTAGTAACGTCAGTTCCTACGAAACAGCCATGTTGAAGTGATGTTAATAAACATTACTACTCGATATATATTTTACTTCATAACTTATGGAAATTCATCAAGAAATAATACGACATATATAAATTAAGCTCCAGACTTAATGCAATGAAATATTTCATTAATATTCGATATTGTAACTGTATCAAAGGCAGCGAGCTGGCTGAATCGTTAGCATGCCGGGGAAAATGCTTAGCAGCGCTTCGTTTGTCTTTACATTCTAAATTTAAATTCCGCCGAGGTCGACTTTGTCTTTCATCCTTTCAGGGTCAATAAAATAAGTATCAGTCAAGCACTGTGGTGACTATAATCGACTTATCCCTTCCATCGAAACTGTTAGAATTGTGCTAATATTTCTAAGCGATATTGTTACTATATTAGATTAATGTCATAGTATATTTTCATATCTTTCATGTCTCAAAAGAATTTATTTTTCTTTTACATCGTCATGTTCAGAAACTGTCTCGCATTCACATGGCTCTACCTATAGAGATATAGACATACGCGAAAAAAGCGAATACACACACATCTCTATTTTATATATTAGATGAGATTGTGATAACTTTAGCTTGACATAACCCAGGAACGGGTGTTTTCTGCCCCCAGGGGGCCCATTACTCATTATGTGAAGAATGTTGTGAGTCTAAAGCCATCTCTGTCACATAATTAATGTATGCTCCCAGTTTGGAGAAAATCACATTGAAATACGGCCGTTATAATCTTTTACACACATACACGGACACAACGGGATCTATATTATAGATAAATCGCCGAAAATGTGTCTTTGTAGTGCTCAATATTTTCCTTTTTTCTGATCTATTGCGTATGAATTCCAGCATTCGCTGGATTAACAGAATCAAGTGTGTCATTGACGATAAATCGATGGAGCAGGATGTTGCAAAATGCCCATTTATCTATAGAGTAAGCGAATGTATTGTAGAATATAAGGAATGATCTTCGCGTCCTCTATATACGCGATTACATATTCTTCGAAATTGTTTTCATGATACCCAATTTCAAAAACGAAATGACAATTTCTTCAATACCTTAGCAGTAGTTTTGACGCGTGAGCTTCAGTTCATCAATATTAGCAGCAATTCCAAAGTCACGATTAATGCATGACCGGTACACCATATCATACAAAGAATCTGGAAACAGTTGTACAATATTATGATATAGATCCTACCTTGACAATATACTTCCACTCATTAATATATCCTCACATCAGACAAAGTTTTAGAATGTTCCCTGAAGGTAGGGATTTTTACTATATCGATCCTCAATATCTATATAGAGTTAATGTACCATTAACGACATAATACGTTGGTTTCTTTAGAAATTCGAAAATCTAATATATCATTACAGGCATAGTCTATTTCCTGTTTTTATTTTCGATTTTAATGGAATCTCTTTTATATATTTCTGGTATTTCCCTCCGCATTTTTTACACATTCAAAAAATTAACATTTAATAACATACATCATCTAGTTTCTGTCTTTGTTTTCATTTGCAATGACTTATGCATTTTTAAATATTCTTGCTATTTGCCAGCGCATTCTTTAGAAATTTTTAAGTAGAATTATTATTTTTTTCGTAATTAAAATCATATTTTAACATTGAAAATTTGTCTCAGCACAATCCTTTTTTTATAATTAATATAAATTTTTAAATATATGTTGCTGTTTGCAAATCTGTCCTGTTGGCTTTTAATTTTTTGTGAGGTAAAGTAAAAATAATAAAAAAGTGTTAAATGATATATTTCTTTACAGAAAAGGAAATCGTAAAAAGTAGCTTTCCCGGATGATGCTGGCGAGCAGTCAAAATCGTTAAAGTGTCGAAAAATGGCTTACTAGATTTGTTACGACTGCTCACGTTCTGAGTTTAAATTCTGTTAGGCTTATCTTTGTCTTTTATTGTTTCGGGATCAATACATTGAGTACCTCTCAAGTACTTTGATCTATTTAGTCAACAATCCACATCCTATATGTTTGCGTTGTTGCACTTGTATTAAAAATTATTCTTGATACACCATTGCATAAGTAAACTAGATTTTGTTTAAATTTTCATTTCTCATGTTTTCTTTCCTTTAAAAGAAAAATCAATATTTTTACTGTTTGCCTTTATATATTTAGGTAAATATTTGTAGCTGGATTCTCAGTGTTGACGGTAATCTTATACCAATCAAGTCTCGGTTTATCTCCTGCCCCATATCACACCTCACCGTTCCCTGTGATCAGGCTTGTGGTAGACATGGAGGAAAAATGGTTGCACTTCGTACGGGAAGAGCAGGCAAAGTAAATTGGAGGAAGGATAACGGATTATAATAAACAAACAGTTATATGGAGTAAGCAACGAGGGTAAACTCTTGTAAGACATTAAAGACACATTAATGCTTAGTTTAAATTGTTCATAATAATGGCAAAACTTATCTTTTTAATAAACGTCACCTTTAATTGTTTCGTGGGTTATAAATAAGTAGCTATTCAAGGCAGTGAGATTTGTAGTACACTACTATAAGTATGTCGGGCCAGATGTCTTGCGGCATTTGTTCCAGCGTTTTGTATCCTGAATTCAAGTCACACCATGGTCTACTTAGGTGGCAGACTTAATAGGTTGCCCGTTTTAACAAAATCAGCTGGTTCCACAGGTGCCACTCTGTTGCAAGAAATCGGGTCAGGGTTCCGGTTTCAGGATATCTAGCTCCTCCCCTCCCTTGTATCGAAGATCATGTAACAGCACATGAAGGCAGCTTGCCTGCCTGACGATGAGACAAAAATAAATACACTTGTAAAAGTTATCTCAAGGGATATTCTATAGAAATTATTGCGAGCGGTGATTTTTGTTATGAGGTTTCGTATTCGAGACGTCAGGTGTAAAACAACGAAATACCGCGTCCATACAAATCATGAAGAGGAATAGAGATTAACAGCTGATAGCCATTGCGTCAACTGTATAGTAATAAATATACATTGTTGCCTTGCTGTGAAAATGAACAACAAAAGTTCTAATCTCACTTAAGTAGACAATTTGGGACTAACTTAAGTTTTCTTTACAGAATGACTATTTAACTTTGTTAGCAGAGAATTCAATGTATTTAGGTAAGAATTCGGGCAGATGTAAATCACCTGGGTATGACCTTAAACTGCATCCAGTAGCGGGGCCCTTGTTCGGGTTTTCTAGGTTTGTGAGGAGCGTGGAACAATCTGTAAGCAACTATTGTTCCTAGATCTACTAAGTCCCAGAGTAGTAACACCTGTTATAATTCTAGCTGTGTAATAAAAAGGACGAAACCACTGGAGCCCGCTTACGTGCAAATCACAGGATGCAGCATGGTGGATGTAGAATTGTTTCGGCAGAGGAATTGGTCGAATCAAAAGCAAATATCTGTAGACCCTGAACGGCTGAATAGACAACAAAGTGTCAACGGCTAGTTTCAAACATTACAGTTAGCGAGTTACTGCTATCATCTGTTGCAGTGGCGTGGGCAGATGAGACATTTCATTTAGCAAAAGATAAATGCAGCTAAAACGCAGGACGGACAATCATGCCTCATCGCTCGATCAGGATATCGAGCGTAAAAAGGTGTATTGGACCGGTGAAGTTACCCGACGAGATTGAATAAATAAACTGCAAGAAATCGGGTCATGGTTTCAGTTTCAGGATATCTAACTCCTCCCTCCCTTGTATCGGAGACCGCGTAACAGCACATGAAGGCAGCTTGCCCGCCAGACGTTGAGACAAAAGAAATAGACTTGTAAAAGTTATCTCTAGCGATATTCTATGTGAAGTAATGAATTAATAATATACGAGATAATAGTTGGTTGGATAATTTGAAATATATGATATACTGTCTTGATAAAGATAAAATTCTAAACTCCTTATTAACATTAAGCTATGGCTTAAATATATCATATATTATAAGGTATATTTATAATTTCAAAATATTTAAAGCAATGCTGTGTAGAGCAGTATTATACATACTTACACACACACACACACACACACACACACACACACACACACACACACACATACACACACACACACACACACATACACACACACACACACACACACACACACACACACACACACACACACATATATATATATATAAATCGACATTTTTTTCCTCCAACAACCGATCGTTCGTATTTGAAAGAATCATATAACTCAATAAATGTTCCAGATATACAGTTCCTGGGGAAACGAAACAAAAATCGTTGATGCTATTGGATTTGTTTCGCTGAATATCCATACACATAAATGTTACATACATACATTCAAACTTAGGCACATATATAATGCATCCAAGCAGACGCACACACGTGAATAAACATATACGCAGGGATTTATATACCCGAGTATTTAGATACATGGATGCACGCGATTACGCAAATGTATGTAAGGAGCTAAGTTCTGAATCCGTTACGAAGCTCTGACTATATATTAGACATACATAAATTTAGATGCACACATGTATGCTCACACATATATATACATTATATATACACCTACACAACAAGAAACTTCGACAGTAGTCACATTTAGAACTACGAGGAAAGAGTTGATTTTATTTTTATTATGCGTTCATTTCAATTTTATTTTGAAATATTTCTTGGAAAAATTTTCTCCATAAACAACCAATCGTGCTCGAAGTAATCATATAATCCAATAACTGCTCCAGATATACAGCTCCTGGTGAAACTAAAACAAGAACCATTCTCACTGTGAGAGTTGCGAAGCTGTTAAAAGAAATGTAAAAAGGGAAAAATAAAAGAAAATACGGAAAAGAGGAAAAATAAGCAGAAGAAATAAATAAAAAAAAATGAAAATAAAAAAGTAAAAACACGCAGAGAATAAAATAGGTGTTAAAAAGTCGGAACGTAATATTTAATTTAAATTTCTAATTTTATTGATCCAAAAGTTTCATCGAAGACTTTCTCGGCAATCCGCAAATTACATTGACATTAAAAACTGGAAGCAAAAAAAAAAAATAATAAGAAAAGGAAAGAAAAAAAACAGAAGAAAACGAACCGAGAAGATAAAACAATTTCCATAAGTCGCATAATTTGATCATCGTATTTTTGATCATTTCACTACTACTACTACTACTACTACTACTACTACTACTACTACTGATGCTGTTGCTGCTGCTGTTACTTCTGCTAGTGGTGTTGATGATGATGATGATGCTGTTGCCACTATAATTGCCGCTGCTGCTGACATTGTTGCTATTACTATTACTGTAGCTCTACTACTACTACTACTACTACCACTGCCACCACTACTACCGCAACTACTACTACTGCTACTGCTACTACTACCACCACCACCAAGAACAACAACACAACCACCACCACCACCACCACCACCACCACTACTACTACTACTACTACTACTACTACTACTACTACTACCACTACTACTACTGCTGCTGCTGCTGCTGCCTCCACCACCACTGATGGTGATGCTCGGTGTTAATTACTATTAAAATGTATTTTAACACAGATAATAATGATAATAATTTTTTTTATTAAATATTACTACAAAAATTGATTTCATAGGCAATAAAAAAAATTAGCAAGTTAGAAAACAATAACAACAACAACAACAATAACAATAATGCGTTCTACTCCAGGCACAAGGACTGCCATAGTTTTGAGAGAGTAATTGATTACGTAGGCCCCATTACTTGATAGGTTCTTGTTTTACCGCCCCTAAAGGATAAAAGGCAAAGTCGATTTCAGCCGTATTCGAACTCAGAACGTAAAGATATATGAAATGCGGCTTTCTGTGTAGTGTACAAACGATTTTGGCAGCTTATCACCTGAGGTGCAGATTAAAAGATTATACGGTGGATGTTTCTTTTGACGTGGTATTAGACATGTACGTTGCGTTAACTCAAATCATCTATCAGTGAACGGCTTAATGAAGATGGGAATTTCAGTTGCGTGTAGGATATAGAAAACATGCAGAGAATTATTTTAACTATCCTGTTCGCTGCTTCTGAATGCTGAAAGATGAAGCACATGTGCTGCCAAGGATGGTTGTTTGTTCCTTCTCGAGCCATGGCTGGCTCATAAGGGCCGGTTTCCTGGTTTCTTGGCGTATAGGTTCCTCACCTGGACGGGACGCCGGTCGGGTCACAGGTGAGCTGCAAGAGGAAAGAATGAGAGAAAGTTGTGGTGAAAGAGTCAGCAGAAGCTCGCCATTACCTTCTGCCGGAGCCGCATGGAACTTAGGTGTTTTCGCTCATAAACACACACATCGCCCGGTCTGAGATTCGAACCGGTGATCCCTCGACCGCGCGTCCGCTGCTCTAACCACTAGGCCATGTGCCGCCACCAAGGATAGTTAGCATAAAACCTCGAAAGATACGACCAGTCAACTAGTTTTAAGAACTAGAAGCTCCGGAATGTGTGTTAGTGAGTCATAAGAAGAATACGGACGATTCGGTCACTGTAACACGTAGTTATAGTTTTGTTGATATTGGGGTTGGGAATGTAAATGCAGGCAAAGGGCGTTAAGAGAGCAAACAAGACCGAATGTTCTGAAAAGTAAAACGATAATTATAGTAATGGTGGTTTCGAATCTTGCTACAAGGGCAACCATTTTGTGGGGAAGGCATGAATCGATTACATCGACCCCAGTGCACAACTGGTATATATTTTATCGACGATGAAATGATGAAAGGCAAGTTCGATCTCGGCGGTATTTGAACTCAGAATGTAACCACGGGCGAAATACCGCTAAGCATTTCGTCCAGAGCGCTAACGATTCTGCTAGTTTACCGTCTTAATAAAAATAATAATAAGTGCTACGTGCTGATGCAGTGGTTGCCGATATGTGCATCTCTGATCACGAGCAGAAGTAGTGGGGGAACATCATAGCCGTGTGTCGAGAGAATTTATTTGTGTGTTTGAGTAATTCACCTCCGGAAACATCGGTGTTTCATTTATCATCCTTAAACAGCCCTTATTCAGGGACCATTTGACATGAAAAAATTCTAAGTGGGCCCCACCTGCAAGGTTATGCGCTGTTTATTTTGATATAAGATGTGACTCCCTAATCTGACTCCCTAATCTTGGTTCTGAGACCAGGTATTGTTGTGGGAGATAAAGGGAAAAAGAATATCTCGCACACATGTTGTGATGCATCTGCTTGGTGTAACTTTATCAGACGAGTAGTCATGATGGGTATATTGCTCTTCTTATAATTACACCACGGTGTTCTTTTGATGGGACGCACTGCTCAATAATGATAATAATAATAATAATAATAATAATAATAATAATAATAATAATAATAGTAATAAAAATAACTTGAGAAAGATGTATATATGGAGAGAACGTATCAGTAAAATG
>NC_043004.1:47654444-47679444 GCF_006345805.1 Octopus sinensis | reverse complement strand
ACAAAAAGTTCAACTCTAACCCCAAAAAGTTCTACCAAGAACTGGGAAAAAATAAAATAGAAGTCACTGCAGCACCAACGGCAGAAGAATTGGAAGAATTCTGGGGAGAAATATGGTCGGCGAACGAACCACCAATAAAAAAGGAGTATCAGAATAACAAACTCGGCATCTGAAGAACTTTGGACCCCCATAACAACTGAAGAGGTCACCCAGGCACTGCAAAGACTAAGCAACTGGAAGGCACCTGGGCATGACAAGATCCCCAACTTCTGGTTGAAATATCTAACAGGAATGCACAAAAAGCTGGCTGAAAACTTTAACAAAGTACTAGCAGAGCCAGAGACAATGCCTGAATGGCTCACGAAGGGGAAAACCATCTTAATTCCCAAATCAAATGAAACAGAAAAACCAGAAAACTACAGACCAATAACCTGCCTCCCTACTATGTTCAAGGCATTTACTGCAGTGATATCACAAAGGCTGAACAAGCACCTGGACGAAAACAAACTGTTCCCAGAAGAGCAGAAGACAGCCACAGAAAGAAGAAAGGCCTCAGTATGGCCTGGATTGACTACAAAAAGGCGTTTGATAGCATCCCCCACACATGGATCCTTGAAACACTAGCCATTAACAAAGTAGCACCAACAATCATAAAATTCATAGAGCACTCTATGAATAAATGGCAAACAGTCCTACACCTCCAAACAAAAGAGGGACTCATGAAAACCAAAGACATCCCCATTAGAAGAGGAATATTCCAGGGAGACACGCTCTCTCCACTCCTTTTCTGCTTGGCACTGTCACCTCTATCTGATATCCTAATTAGAACTGGATGCGGATATAAATGTTACGGCAAAACGATCAGTCACCTTTTATATATGGATGACCTAAAACTATACGCTGTAAATGACAAACAGCTGGAAACACTATTAAAGACAGTTCATGGATTTACCAAAGAAATAGATATGAAATTTGGATTAGAAAAATGCGCCAAAGTAACCATGAAAAGAGGAAAACTAGTTAAGAGTAACAACATCACACTAGATAAAACCAATGAAATAAAAGAATTAGACCAAAGCCAAACTTACAAATACTTAGGAATCCATGAACTAGATAAGACACAACACACACAAATGAAAGAGAAAATAAAAAAAGAATATTATAGACGAGTTAGATCAATACTAAACACAGAGCTCAATGCTAAAAACAAGATAATAGGTATCAACACTTTAGCTGTCCCAGTTATAAGTTACAGCTACAATATCCTTAACTGGACACGAAATGAACTGACCAAAATAGATAGGAAAACAAGAAAAATAATGACAGGATCTAGGATGCATCAGCCAAAATCTGACATAGAAAGACTATATATACAACGTATAGAAGGTGGTAGAGGCCTTATACAGCTGGAAAACTACTATAAAATAACCACCATAGGACTGCAAAAATATCTACTTCAGAAGGAAGGAAAACTGATCCAGATAGCGGCAAAACACGAGCAAAACAAAAAACTGTTCTCAGTATTTAAGGAAGCTGACAAATACAAACAAGAAATCATACCACCTAATAAACATGAAGAAGAAGAAGAAGATGAAGAAACAACAAAAGCTATAAAACAAATGAAATCCAAACTAAAAATAGAACAGCAACGAACCATGATAAAACGATGGCAAGAAAAGCCCCTTCATGGTAAATACTGGACTAAACTAAACGCAAAAGAAATAGACAAAGAAAAATCCCAGCAATGGTTGAGAAGCTCAGGACTCAAAGCAGAAACAGAGGGATTTTTAATTGCAGCACAAGACCAAAGCCTCCCCACCAGAAATTACCAAAAACATGTAATGAAAAGAAATATTACAAGTAACTGCAGAATATGTGGAGATGGACAAGAAACAATAAATCATATTATCTCTAGCTACCCAGTCCTGGCTAAGAAGGAATATATTCACAGACATGACAGAGTTGGAACCTACATACATTGGAAGCTATGCCAACATTATGGAATAACAACAGAAAAAAGATGGTATAGGCACACACCAGAAAAGGTCACAGAAAACGAGAAAGCAACCATACTCTGGGATATGCCGATACACACAGATAGAGAAATTAAGGCCAACAGACCAGATATAGTTGTCAGAGACCATGAAGAAAAAAATGCTTTCTAATTGATGTATCAATACCGGCTGATGACAACGTGTCTCTAAAAGAAATGGAGAAACTCTCAAAATACAAAGAACTGGAAATAGAGGTAACTAGAATGTGGAATCTGAAAACAGAAACAATTCCTATCATAGTAGGTGCATTAGGCATGATAAAAAATATTCAGACAAATACATAACAAAAACACCAGGACTTACAAACACATATAACATAGAGAAAATTGCACTACTAGGCACACAGAGCTGCGCTCGGTAGTGAAGTGAAAGCACGCTATAAAAAATAAAACTACTGAATAATAATAATAATAATAATAATAATAATAATAATAATAATAATAATAATAATAATAATAATAGGAGCGCCTGACCAGTGGAACGTGTCCATTCCATAGAAAGTAGAAGTGTACGCGTTCGCGTCTAGTCAGACGTGAATTGGGGCATGGCACGGCGGTCAGGCGATGATATATGACGGAGGCGATGTATGCGTTCGCTACCTCTGTCCGACCTTTCACGAAAAAAATAATAAGCGAGTTTATGTAGGATTTGCTGCTAGAATTAGCAGCACACCTCATTCAACCACAAATTGTTACTTAGATGCTGTACACGTGGCTTGTATGCTATTGTATTTGACATCTGAAATATTTACACTCCATATCGTTTCATGTAGTGTTATGGGCGAGAGAAGCATCATCAGATTCACATTTATTATGGTATTGTCCTTCAAAGATTTTGAAGTGTTGTTTGAAGGGAAATCTTGACTTCTGTTTGATGTAGGTCTAACGATCACTCTAATATCCACTCAGTTAAAGTTCATGTTCCGTATCGCGGTGTTTGAGATCAAAAGAAATAAAATAAAGTACATTGACTCTTTATTTGGAGAGGTACTCTCTTTTGAATTTAAGTATCAAATGGAACGCCCTGGTTATTATCGAAAATGAAAATAATAGTGCCCGAATATTGCACGTCAAACCAACTGGTACTCTAGTACACGTGACTGAAGTAAAATGCGTTAATGGAATACTAACTGAAACAAACTACTTCTTATTCTTATCGTAAATATTGTACTACCAGCATAAAAGTTAATCGAAGCCAATAAATCTTCAACATCATTTGTAGCATAGTTTGCTGTTCCCAGCATCACCATTGCCGCCGTAACTGTTGTCATTCTCCGTTGTCGCCATCTTCGCTGTCCTCGTCGTCGTCTTCATCATCTTCGTCATCAATATTGTCATCACCAATATCATCATCATCATCATCTTTGTCTTCGTTGACTTCATTCTCGTGGTCATCGCCCGTCTTCTCCGCCTCCTCCCCTCCTCTCTCTTTGTCCTCTACCTCCACCTCTTCCTCCTCTCCCTGTTCGTCCTCTTCGTCATCACCATCACCATCGCCACAGTTTCGTGTGTGAGAGCCAGCTTATACTTCACCATCTATAATCATCATGCGCAGGTATGTGTATGGATGCATTACTGCGTGAGTGTTTCTGTAAGTGTTTTTGTACGAGTGAGTGTGTGTTTGTACGTTTCCGTGTACTCGTAGAATTATTTCACAAACTCTATGAAACAGATTAATTGTAATTAGTCGTAAAATGAATATATACATATATATATATATATATTATATATATATATATATATGTATATATAGCTTTTGTTTGGCTGAGACTAATTATTGTTGAATGCATTGGCCCTAGCGTAAAGCAATATGAATCTCTATAAAAATGTAGAACATCGAATAAACGCTAAAAACTATAATAAAACAGTAGGTTCCAAAGAAACTAGCAATAATAAAATAGTAATTACAAACGTGGTCACACAGTAGAATAATATTACATACCATAAAGAGGTAGAGAAGTCGAACATTTCAGGTCGAACTGCACGTCAGAGACAGAAAACGAACTGTTTGTCAGTGGGGGTGAATAAACCAGCCCAAAGTGCTTAACTACAATTTTTCTCCGTACCATAAAATATTAAAAGTGTTGGGCATTAAATGAAACCCATTAACATTTCTGAACACTAAGCTTGCATATATACTTGTATTATTTTATTCATTTGCTTCTTTCCTTTATTGAACATCGGTCATACTAGACCACTGTACTGAGGTCACTCATATCAATAACAGCATTACGCTCTTTTTATATTTATTGAATACCAGTGCGTTAGTGTTCGGCATATGGGAAAGTATTTTTATAGTAGTTCGCACACATTGAGGTACACATGCAAATACGTACAGACACACATACATATAAATATATCACCTTTATCAGCGTCAAGCAGGTGATTAAATATAAGCGAACTATAAGATAGCTAAAATATGTTCGTGATATATTTCAAAGTTTAAATGGAAATTTATTGCAATTAATATGAAGAAAAACTTCTTTCTGATGGTAAAATGTGTACCCGTTATCGAATTCCCAGACTCAGGGTTTCTGGCTGTTAGCTATCCTCGATGTGGAATACTAAAGAGAGATAACTCTGGCAGATTTAAAGCCGTAACTCTTTACTCTTTACTCTTTTACTTGTTTCAGACATTTGACCGTGGTCATGCTGGAACATCGCCTTTCGTCGAGCAACTCGACCCCAGGACTTTGTAAGCCTACTACTTATTTTATCGGTGTCTGTTACCGAACCGCTAAGTTACGGGGACTTAAACACACCAGCATCGGTTGTCAATCGATGTTGGGGGGACAAACACAGACACACAAACATATACACACACATACATATATATATATATATATATATATATATATATATTATATATATATATATACGTATATACGACAGGCATCTTTCGGTTTCCGTCTACCAAATCCACTCACAAGGCTTTGGTCGGCGCGAGGCTATAGTAGAAGACACTTGCCCAAGGTGCCACGCAGTGGGACTGAACCCGGAACCATGTGGTTGGTAAGCAAGCTACTTACCACACAGTCATTCCTACGCCTAACTAATAAACTAATAACCTTAACTAATAAACAACAACATTGCTAGAGTTGCGCTATCAGACCCCTCGTTTGGGATAAATCAGCAATATCAATATCAAGAAGTTATTAGGCGTAAGCCAACTTTAGGTTAGTTCCCGTTGATGAAATCAAAAGAGCCAGAAGTGCTGCGCCTGGGAATCCAGTATGGGAGAACACTGGGCAGACACGATGTTTTCATATATTTCACCATAAGAAGGAATTATTTCTCCACGGTAACTACAGTGAATTTGCCTTTAGAAGCTGAAATATGTGACAAAAATATTTTAACTAACCTTTTAGATTCTAGATAACCGAATGATTGAAATCGAGATAAGACCTACATCTCAAAAAATGTCCAATCCAAAGCTCTCTAGGAAAAAACATCTTCTGTAATATTTGTCGGACTTGGTCGATTAAAGACATGATTCACTCATCATAGACGGATACATTTAGGGATCAACTTAGAATCAAATTCACTTCGTTTTTCAGATAAATATGTCTTAAAAGATTGAATATTATAATATAATCTGGAATTATTTCTCAGGAGCAAAGTCTTCTAGTATGAATAAAATTTTTTTTATCTATAATGGGTAGCGTAGCAAAACACATCATCAATCCAGATTTTAAATAGATTCTCATAAAAATATGCTCCAACTAAAGACAAATGCCGAAAAATCTACAAATATTGAAAACCATTAATATGAGGTCGTCCTATAAGTTCTGTCCGAATTTTGAATAAAGAAAACAAGTGATCAGATGTTATATTTAATTGAAATTTAATCATCAATGTACTTTATCTGACTATCTATGATTTCCTTCCATCTATTTAAAAGCTTTTTAATCCCATCAATGGAAAACTCTTTTGGTTTCAAATCGAAGAGCTCTGAAATATCAGTTTCGACCTCCTCCTGGTTTGCGAAATTTATGTCCTCCAAATGATTCTGTAAACTACGAAACAAATGGTAGTCTGAAGGAGCAAGATCGGGAAAACAAAGTGGATTAGGAATTTTTTCCCAACCAAGATCTTCGATCTTCTGTAATGTGATTTTTGCAGAGTGGGGTCGCGCATTGTCCTCATGAAACATCACTCATTTTCGATTCAATTAAGCGGGTCTTCTTTTCTTCAAAGCTTGGTGCAAACGCTCTAATTGCTGACAGTAGACTTGAGCATTGATTGTTGCATTAGGTGGTAACAATTCAAAGTTGCAATCCCACCGGATAGAGAGAAGAACCTTTTCTCCATGAAGTTCCCTTCTCGGTTGTGGTTGGGCTTTTTCCCTTTTACCAACGTTTTTACAACGTTTAACATTTCGATAGAAAATCCATTTTTTGTCACCAGTCACAAGTCTATCCAAAAAGGGCGAAATGATTTCGCGAGAATGGAAAGAAGAGCAGATGTCAACTTGGGATTTGCGGTTGCTTTCGGATAATATATGAGGCATCCATTTTCCAAGTTTAGGAAAATGTTTTCCAAGTTGTTGAAGATGACGATGAACAGTTGTATGGTTTGAACTAAGTTTTATTGCCAATTCTTCAACTAATAATGCAGCGTTTTCTTCAAGTAATGCCTGAAGGAGCTTATCATCAGACTCAACTGCTCGTCCTGTTCGATCTTTATCTTCAAAGCTGCAATCTCCACTTCTGAATTTTGCAAACCATCTTCTGCAAGTTTTTTCATTCAACAATTCTTTCCTATAAACTGAATGTATGTTTCGAGTAGCTTCTGCTGCAGAGTTTCCTTTTTTTGTACTCATAAAGCATTATAATTCTCAAATGCTCTTTGAATACTTCCATGTTAGAAAGGTTTTTAATCAAAGATGTTTTAATTCTATTATTCAGTAAAATAATATTTAATTAGTTTAAATGTACACAAATGCATAAAAATAATTTTTAATTCTATTAGACATTCTAAAATACTATCAAATTTCATTCAATTTAAAAAAAAAAGGTAAATACGGACAGAACTTATGGGATGACCTGATAGATCACGATTGACTTATCAACGGTGTATCTTGATCAGCATACCTAATAGGTGTCTAAAATTACAAATAATTTTTAGTTGTCAGTATTGCTGAAATGAGGAAAAAATACCTAATCAAATTTCCATTGAGAGCTTATCGTTTGGATGAAACTTTTTAGAATATCATGAAACATTTCAGAATAAGTTCTAATTCTTTTATTTTTTATACTTACATTACCTTTTATCTATATTTTCTTCTGTTTTGATGAGAGTAACCGGAATTCAATGTATGTACGTAGGCGATCTTCAGTATAATTTTGCCTTGAAACATCTTCTAGGCAAGATCCCAAGCCATATTCGGGCTTCAGCATGCATTCAAATTTCTCAAACTTTCGAATTGGCGAATATTACTTAGCACATACAAAATTTTATAATTGTACATGCAAGTACATAAATAATTTTATGTACATTCGAATGTGGCGTGGGACATCAGTAGACTTGTCTGTATGTATATATATATGTATATATATATTGTTGTATTTCGGAATGGTCATATATATATATATATATATATAGTGCTAGCCACTATACATTCTTTATTTTCTCTCCTTGTTTCTTTCCGTGTTCCTTTCTGTGGAAGGTCCTAGGCTCGAAACGTTAAAGACTTTTTCACTTCTCGAGGGTTATAGTAATGCATCTGTTTGTTGTCTGTACCACCTATCTTCGTCTTTTGTTTTTTGGGAATTCTCCCTATATATATATATATATATATATATATATATATATATATATATATATATATATATATATATATATATATATATATATATATATACATATATATATATATTGTGGAGGTGCAATGTGTTTAGGCAGCAGTCTTGCGGACGTAGGATGACGTTTCCGATTCCCAGATTGGACATTATGAGTGTTTATTGAGCGAAAACATCTAAAGCGCAACGAAGCTCTGGCAATACGATTGGCGATCCCTCCTGTACTCTTTCACCACAGCCTTCTCTCACTCTTTATTCCTGTTTCTGCTGTACTTGTATCTCGAAGGGCCAGCCTTGTTCTACTCTGTGTCACGCTGAATCTCCCCGAGAACTACGTTAAGGGTACACGTGTCTGTGGAGTGCTCAGCCACATGCACGTTGATTTAATGAGCAGGCTATTACGTTGATCGGATCAAATGGAAACCTCATCCTAGTAACCGAGGAGTGCCACGATATATATCATAAATTTCAGAAGTCAGTCTTCTTAATCACTCAAAATATTTCACAGCATCGAAATACTTCGCACCATACATAGGTGCACTCATATATATATTGGAAAGGTAATCAGTTATGCTCTGTAAGGGGATAGTTATACTAATTTTTCTTCATTATTCATGTATACTAGCTGGACTCGTGAAAAATTCACGGAAAATATAGGAAAAGTAAGTATCTGTAAAGTGTGCGCTGGTGCCATGAGAAATGTTTCTATATTGTTACAGTTAAGGCCAGCGAGCTGACAGAATCAATTTGCAAGCCGGGCGAAAAGCTTCGCGATATATCGTCTCTGTGAGTTGTACGAGCTTCTTTGTTTGATTTGTAGTTCTTTGTGCTGCGTTTGCAGCAGTTTTTGAGTTGTGCTGTCTCTCGGTAGTACTGAGAGATGGCAGGTGGAAGTCATGTGTATTCGGACCTAAGCGAAACTGAGTTGTCCGCTTCTGAGGGAGAACTGGTTAAGGCAGTAACGATGTTGGACGCATGTCTGGAAAAGAAAAGTTTTGCAGAGGTAACCGAGATGAGAAGGAAGAAAATAAACCTGGCAAATATGGAAAGAGACAGTAGAATGGCTGTAAAGGTGGGGAACGATGTGAGGTTGTCTCAACCGCAGACAAGGATGGAGGAAATCCAAAAGAAGATGGTAACGTACAAAGTTTACTCAGTTGAGAAAAAGAGAGTCGACCACATAGAGGAGAAAGAGATAGACATGGCGCTGATGACAGTCTGGCCAGAGGTAGCAAGTTCGGGATGATTATTGTTCATTATAAAACAGAGGAAAGAGCGATAGCCGACGCTGCCAAAGTGTTAAAAACGGAAAAGATTGTCCTCTTGCCGTCTTACATGGGCAAGAGGATTGCCAAAAATCAAAGTCGAAGGGATTCCCCCTGAAATCGATGCCGCTTGAGTGGTTGCGGCTCTCTTTATTATAAGAGAAAAAGAAGTGAAGGTAATTCAAGCGGAAGTGATGGAAGAAGCAACGTTGAAGGGACAAATCATTGAAATTACCGTCCAAGCTGAAACGAAGGTCCTCAATGTGCTTTCCGAGAACCTGTGGATTGGGGATTTGATCCTGAAAGTGTGGGTGGGGGCAGGATTCCTTGCTGCTTTAATTGTGCCCAGAAAGGCCACATAAGAGTGAACTGCCCTCCACCACTCAAAATGGTAGAAGTGCGACAGCCACCACCACAGGAGAGGATATAAGCAGTAGAATGAGAAACTCCAGTATTAGAAGATAGGGAATGGGAAATAGCCGGGAAAGGAAAAAAAAGAAAAAGAAAGAAAGTAAGTACTTGTAAACCCCAACCCACCCAGTGCCCTCCCTCTCCCTTTTCACCACACCCTCCCCATGCAAGCTCCAAACCTACCCATTCCCCTCCAACAACAAAACAAAAGAAATGCAAACACATGATGTAGATATGGCTCACTCTCCCCGTTTGTTTCGCTTGCGTTTTGTATGTGGAGGCGGAAGGTGAAGTTGTAAACCTGGCGAGCGAGTTGAAGGATGTGGTCGAAGTGGAATTCTTCGATGTAGATGGTGATCACATTATATGCCAATTGTTAAATAAGGCACAAATGGAGATAGTAAAAAAGTATGATCAGGGTATTGAGTTGTGGAAGGTGATCGGGGAAAGAGAGCAATTTCCAAAACAGACCTGTTATATCGAACTAAAAAAGTACTACGGTATTGAACTGCTGAATGTTAGATAAGTGTGATTGAACGGTAAAACGGTTTCAATGTAACCACTCGACTTCGGGGGTCGAGTAGGCATTCTGCCTCATTATATCATCTTTTTCATGATTCATTTTAATTTCACTTCTTTCTTTATGCCTCCTTTTTATAATTTTACTTCCCCGATATTGAGCACGTACCTTCTATGTTGGCCCATGGAGTGTCATAACGAAATCGGTATTTAGTCTGCCTTTACGTTCTGAGTTCAAATTCTGTCGAGGTCGATTTTGCCTTTCATCCTTTCGGGGCTCGATAAATTAAGTACCAGTTGCTTACTAGGTTCCATCTAATCGACTATTTGATGGAATCAGACAACCTGTTGTTTGTATTATGATTTACTCAGAATATTAAGAGAGTGCAGACTTTTGGCAAAATTATCGTGTGTATTGTCGCGTGTCTTAATATGGCGACATAACTAGCAATTGTCATCTATGTTATCAAAGGAAATATTGACTACCTTTGTCTCAATTATCATTCATAGAGTTACATGAGGTTCTAACCCTACGGACAGCTCTCGTTAACAAAACTGAGTCGTGTTTTCATCATAAAAAGAAGCAAATTTTCAGGCTCCAGTCGGAGTCGAGACAAAGAGGGAATGGTTTCAGATCCTTCCACATAACATCATTTATGAAAGTCAAACAATTGTGAAACCGGTTGTTATAAGTTCCATAATTTTTCCTTCTCTCTCCCTCTATTTAAAAATTTTCTTACTTCCTTTAGTCATTGCAATGTGTTTTTGATGGGGCACCAACTGCAAAGGATTTAATCGTATAAATTGACCCTAGAACTTTAAAATCTGTTGCTTATACAAGTGGTATTGTGATAGACACACGCATATATCTATATATTCTACGTGATCCCGTACAGTCATTTTCAACGTAATTCACTAACAAAGCTTTAGTCGAACGGCAGCTATATTTGATGACACTTGCCGAGCAGAAGGACTGCATGCGGAACCATGTGCTTTGAAAGCAAGCTTCTTAACAACAGAGCTTGGATTGCAACTTCACACACGGACACGCATACACACTCTCACACCCACACACACACATTAATACGTATGTGAATATGTGTGTGTGTGAGTGTGTGAGTGCAAGTGCGTGGCTGTGAGTATAATTATTAAAGCCGGTGGATGGCACTAAATTAATTTCAATTTCCTCGTTCGATGTATATGCATATGTACATATACTCTTTACTCTTTACCCTTTTACTTCTTTCAGTCATTTGACTGCGGCCATGCTGGAGCACCGCCTTTAGTCGAGCAAATCGACCCCGGGGCATATTCTTTGTAAGCCCAGTACTTATTCTATTGGTCTCTATTGCCGAACCGCTAAGTGACGAGGACGTAAACACACCAGCATCGGTTGTCAAGCAATGCTAGGGGGACAAACACACACACACATACACACATACACACACACAGACACACACACACACATATATATATATATATATATATATATATATATATACATATACATATATACGACAGGCTTCTTTCAGTTTCCGTCTACCAAATCCACTCACAAGGCATTGGTCGGCCCGGGGCTATAGCAGAAGACACTTGCCCAAGATGCCACGCAGTGGGACTGAACCCAGAACCATGTGGTTGGTTAGCAAGCTACTTACCACACAGCCACTTCTGCGCATATTGTGCATGTTTTCAAAACTTTTACTTCATAAAAAAAGAATATGTGGGTATGTTTGTGTGCAGAGAAAGATGGCATCGGATCAAGTGTGTTGCATGTGATATACGAAGAGTAATGCATTTTATGCGCAGATGTTAATTAAACTAACTTTCTCCAAAATGTTAAAAGGTTTGCTTCAAAAGCAACTTCCGGAGGAAATATACAAATATCATTATTTCTTTATCCATAGGAACCGATATTAATGCTAGAAAATGAGTTTTAACTGAACAGTGATTAAAAATTATTTTTAATAAGTGTACAATTTTGAAATATATATGACGCATTTTCACAAACTACTAATAAATTATTTATAATGATCACTAGCTAATTACCAATAGAACTGTAAAAAAACCAATCACCTATTTACTTTTAAATAACATCTAAGTTACAAAAACAAATGCGTCGTTATGTCTTATATTCCCATTAAGCTAATCACATGAATTCACGCATTAATAAAACTCTTCATTTCTATCCAACTTCTCTAATAAATATGATTAAATTTGCAGTTAGTAATTATTCCTCATAACTAAATAAACAGCCAAATTACTCACTTTCGGGTAGTATTATAAAATATTAGATATTGATGACATATAACATCATTTAATTCCTTTAGTCATTCTGTTATGAACGTGTTTCTCCTTTTCTCTCCCATATTCATATGCTATAAATGCATATTTTGAATTACTCTTCGCTAGAACACACCATAGCATTAAATTGAGATTTGAATGTTATGCTTATGTAGTTATAATGGGTGTCCCTGTGTTAGGGCGTATGAATGTATATGGACATGCGCGTAGGTGTGTGCGTATGTGTGTGTGTGTGTGTGTGTATAGGAGAATATGCAATTACAAATATAATATTTTTTGTAATAATTTCACTAACGTGCAACCAACCACCTATCTATATCACACTTAAAATTAGTTACTAATTTTCTAACTATCTCTTCCACTAAAACTACCTATAAAATTCTTTTGAATTTTTTCACTGTGCATTTTCAGATACAAGTGAAAAAAGGAAAAGAGCCGAAACACCTCATAGACGCCCATATCGATGTCTCTGTTTATTACCATTTAGATTATAATTTTATAAACATAACCTTCAATTCTCATTTAATGCTCTGGTGGGTTCTGCTTATGAGTGAATCAAACTGCGCATCTGTAAAATTTAACTTTTATACCATCGCATTAATACATGTTCAATTATCTATATGTGAGAATATATACATGCACACACTCAGCACGCACTCACAGACACACACACACACACACACACACACCACACACACACACACATATATATATATATAATATATATATATATAATATATATATATATATATATATATATATATTATATATATATATATGTACGCACACACCCATATATATATATATATATATATACGAAGGGGTGCTGAAATGTTCTTGCCTTTAATAATACCACAAAATGCCTTTTACAGGGCTTAGAAAAACTAAAAGATCGTTGTAATATGTGAATCTGAGAAGGGAATATGTTGAATGAATTCATAATTACCTGATCCTGTGTCTTCTTTTAATAAAGGCCAGAAACTTTTGAGTACCTCGTCGTAGAAACATATGTTGGGCATTGTTAAACATGCTGTATGAAACCTTTTAAAAAAAGTTTTGGATGTGAGTACATCTCCACTCGCCTCTTGTTTCTCAATTACCTATATATATATATATATATATATATATATATATGTGTGTGTGTGTGTGTGTAGGCGCAGAAGTGGCTGCTAGGTAAGAAACATGCTTACCAGCCAAATGTTTCCCGCTTTACGGCCACTGCGTTTGCAGCTTGGACAAATGTCTTCTATTATAGACTCGGGCCGACCAAAGCCTTTTGAGTGGAATTGGTTGACGTTAACTGAAAGAATCCCGTCGTTTACGTATATATGCACGTGTGCGTGTTTTTGTGTGTATGTGTGTGTGTGCTTGTGTGTTTGTATGTGTGTATTTGTGTGTATCTGTGGCTGTGTTTGTTCCCTCCCCAATCGGTATTGGTGTGTTGACGTCCCCGTAACTTAGCGGTTCAGCTAAGAGAACCCGCAGAATAAATACCAAGCTTAAAAATAAAAATACTAGGGCCATTCATCTAAAAATTCTTCAAATTGATGCTCCACCGTGGCCGCAGTCTAATGATTGATACATAAAAGGATAGAAGAATATATATATATATATATAAATACAAAATGGGACAAGAACGCAAAACATTCAGAAGACGATACAAAAAACACGGACGGGTCATTCAAAACCTTTAATCTTCAGCCAAGAACCGTATTCTCCTCGTGATTTCGGCTGATTAATCTTGAGATTGCTCCAATCTGGCCAGCCCCTTGGAAAAACTAAGCTGAGAGCATTAGATTCCTTGGAAAAAGCTTCGAAAGTATACGAAGCAAGGACGGAAAAACGGACGATCTTACACGAATTAAACTCACAGGGGAGGTAATCGACCCATGACCGTCTCTAAAATCACTGGACCAGGCCTAGGTTCGCCTATTCTGTAGGTGTCGTCAGTAGTGATTTCTCCTTGTTATTGGCATTCGTCGTCTGAATATGGATGCATTTTCTTTGATAGAAACTCATTGGTAGCAAGTGAATTAACAGAACAGACTTCAGGTTAACCTTGTTGATGACGGGGTTTCAATCTTCATTTCAAAAGTATAGTATTTTGCTTTCTCATGTAGGAATGGATATCATATCCAAAAATGTGATTTCATGAATATTTTCGGGCTGGAATAGAAGTTTCCACAACTGAATACTTTTGCAAGAAGTTGTTTCATGTGCAAATATTGAATGATTCTATGTCTCACGCCGATGCATATAAAATATATTGGATGAAGTTTGACAACAGATATCGTCTCTAGACTGTCCAAACTGGGAAGTTTTCATAAATGGCGGCGGTGATTTGAATTAGAAAGAACAATGTAGAAATCTCGATTTAATTTTTGCTCAACGATATTCAAACTAATCAAATATAATTGATTACTTCCAAGAAGTCTCAGTATATTTTATCTTCCATACATAGTATATATTAAATAACACTCTCATTAAATTTTGAAACCTACAATCAGATAATTGCTAATCATTTTATTTTTCTTCATTTGCAGAACTTATTTGAAGCAGGTCTGAATTCCAGCATTCCCTGATATAATTAGTAAAGAACTTTTTTGAAAAGAAAAATATCTAATATATTACATTTTCAGTATTTTAAAAATATCTAATATATTACAATTTCAGTATTTTATTTATTCAATTTGTTATTATATT
The DNA here is from genome assembly GCF_006345805.1 of Octopus sinensis. Taxonomy (NCBI): domain Eukaryota; kingdom Metazoa; phylum Mollusca; class Cephalopoda; order Octopoda; family Octopodidae; genus Octopus; species Octopus sinensis. Next base: position 47,664,388 of record NC_043004.1, on the reverse strand, counting down.
ATATTTTAGCAACCTGTATGTTCCATGAACTGTTACAAAAAATATATAGTATTTTCACCCTATCGCAATCAACTCTCAGTTTACAAGCACACACACAAACATACACACACGCACGCACACACACACACGCACACACAAAAAATACAATAACCAATTCTTTAGATACAGAAAATTGCTTTTTAGTGTCATTTATGAAATAAAGTAATAAAAATATTTTACGTACAGAATTTGTTTCCATGTATATATATATATATATATATATATATATATATATATATATATATATATATATATATATATATATGTATGTATGTATATATAACAGTTAGCAGTACAGGGGAGTCGTAAGGCTCAAATTGCTGAACGTGCATATTCTCTCTAGAACTGGAGGAAGAAATACGTAACGGTTAGTTGGTTTTGTAAAAAAAATCTATTTGTCCGTGCTGCTGGACGGAGTTATCCGCCTTACATTGGCTCTGGCCATTGTGTTATTCGAAGGAGCTCTGGTGGGGACTATTCAACAAATGGGGAATTTCAAGCCCGAAATAGGAAACATTTTAGAGGAAGGCATTGACAATATACCTCTTTCCTAGAGTTTCAAAACTTCTCAGCGTCAAGCGAAGTTTCAAAAGGCTTCCGAGACGAGTGAGAATTCTAGCCCTCAAGGCTTCCCTAATTTGTACCCGTTTACAGAAGCTCTTGGTTTTTTAAGGAGCATCCATTTGATTATGTATGGGGTCACTTCTTCTTTTAAGCGCCAAACGTGTCTGACCAGGGACTGGGGATTGCGCCTTCCATTATACTAAAAGCTGTCTTATATTTGCTCAGACATTGCTTAAACAGAGGCACAGATGAAACGACATATTTTCGGGTGCGTGTGACTTGATCGTGCTAACGCTGCCTATATTTCTTTCGGTAAATCTGGGCGCTGATGTCGTTAGTGCTGTTGTTGGAGTCACTGCCGGGGCTGGGGGGTGGGGTGCATACACAGACACAAAGACACACACAAGTTGTCCGAGGCTATAACAGAAGGCACCTTCCCAAGATGACACGCAGTGGAACTGGACCGGAAACGTGTGATTGGTAAGCAAGCTTCTTTATTTCATTATATTGGCCATAAAAGCCTTACACAGAGAAAGGAAGCTGCGGACTGGAAATAGACATAATGTTACATGAAATTAAAATGAAAATGATGATTAATGGGGGAAAAAACAACGCTCGTCGATCGATTTTTTCCGAGTACATCGATCTCTTGTATATTTTTCATGAGGCAACAAATCTCTATACTGTTCACAATATTTAATAACAATATTACGTGAGAGAGCAGTGCACGCCATAAAAGTGACACTAGTGTAAAACATTCAGGGCGCAGTATACCCATCATGACTACTCTCTGATAAGAGTTCACCAGGCACATCCATCACAATCATATATGCACGACATAGTGATCGCATATCCAGATAAACCGTGCATGACATTGCAGGCGGGGCCCAGTAAGAGTTCTCTTCAGATCGAGTAGCTTATCCCGCTCAAAAGGTCCCTGAAGAAGGGTAGTTTAAGTATTTTGAATGGAGCACATATGTTTCCAAAGGTGAAGTAGCTAAACCCCAAAGAATCCCTCTCAACACATGGCTATGATGCTCCCCCCCTACTTCTGCACGTGATCAGAGATGCACTTATTATCAACCATAAAAAGACATGCTCAACTTGTTTAAGGTCAAACAACTGACACGCAAATCTGTGTTATTGAGTAGAATATTTGCTGTCGCCCATATTATTATTATTATTATTGTTGTTGTTGTTGTTGTTACTATTATTATTATTATTATTGTTGTTGTTGTTGTTGTTGTTGTTATTATTATTATTGTTGTTGTTGTTGTTGTTGTTATTATTATTATTATTATTATTATTGTTGTTGTTGTTGTTGTTATTATTATTATTATTATTATTATATTTGTTATTTTATGGATTGGGAGAATTGTTACGTTTGATTTTGAAATGGGTGTTTTTATAGAAAGAAAAGATAACTTCTGTATTTTACCGCTGATATGCCTAATGGTGTCGGTGTCGGGAAAAATTCATACTAAGTGATAGGTGATCACTTGTCATAAGATGAATTACATAACTCAGCTGTTAAGATATCAACATCATTACATCTCAAAGTTTACTTCTGAAAGATTTTTCTTTCTGAGATCTGACCAATTCAACATTTAGTTAACATTTCAGATGTCTATACTGTTTATTTTCTAAAGCAGACCACCATTAGTTTCTTCTGTGCTTATATCTAACGTATAATGATAATTAATATTATAACAATCTTACTGAGAGGAGCACAAAATCTAGCGGTACGCTTCAGATTGTGCATGACCATTCCAGCTTAGACCAAATTTATTTCACTTACACCTGCTCAACTTTGTGATAGTTTATGGGAATTGAAATTTATCACCGTGTCCTCTCTTCGAAACTGGGATCTTATCTGACAGCTAGTGTTCATATATTTGATGGTTAGTAGATCTCAACAGCAGGAGCTGTATCGGTTGTTTTGACTGCATACACTTCCGCATAGCTCTTAATATCTAAACGGATGTAACTCTAAACGAATTAAATATTGTTCTAGATAATTAGCTAATAGAATGGTTAACTTATAATGATGAAGTTTCCATTAAATTTTGCTTCCAAATCAAAGCTTATTTAAGATACCGTCAGGAAGAAACTATAAGTTACTGAAATGTCAAGCTTGTAGTCAATTCTTATAAACAGTATGCTACTGACTTTAGAGTTTAAACAGTTTCAATGTTCGATGTAATGTATGTTGGGCAACATTGAAGGCATTTCAATAGATTACATTTAGTGTATCCATATGTTCTATTTTATATGTATATGAATAAAATTACTTACGTACATACATTTGTACATACATATACGTTTAAATACTTTCCTACCTACCTATGGATACCTAGCTTACTGCCTCTATATATAAATATATTTATATATATAATTAAAATGAGGGTGTTAATTTGATAACACCAGTGGTCTAGCAGATAAAAAAAAAACTGAGGTTCAGTAAATAGTATTACATATATAAATATAAGAGGGAATTTTACCACTATGGGGAAACTCTTACGGTAGAAGATCCGCTATGGTCTTAACCACTAAGAATTGCTCTCTAGAAAATTTAGCAAACGCTTCTGGCGTTTGCTAAATTTTCTAGAGAACAATTTTTAGTGGTTAAGACCACAGCAGATCTTCTTCTAGCGTAAGAGTTCCCACATAGTGGTAAAATTCCCTCTTATATATATATATATATATATATATATATGCACGTGGGAGTTTGTTCGGAGATCGATTGCGCATACTTCGGATGACTGTTGCTGGTTTCTTCTTACGTATAAGTACTGATCAATAGAGTACCATTCATCCGTCCTTGTTACATTTGTGTTGAAAATTAGACAGAAAAATGCGTGCGTATGTATTTGGTGAACATTAGAAAAGTCTTTAGGTTATTTAAAATGAAAAACACTTTTCTTTTTGTGACAGAATATACACAATCTCCAAAATATTGCTGAATGGTTTGCTTTTAGTCTTGTATATCCCCAAAATTCACTCAACTTGTACTTATACTTCCCTACACTGCAATTTCATTATAAATCGTAAAATTTCCATGGTGTTTTGTCCCCGATCCGAAAAGATGAAGTGTGATTGCAGCCGCGAATTGTGACACTTCTCTTTATGCAGTGGGGGATTTTTGCCTTTCATCCTTTAAGTGTGAATACAATAAGTGGCATTTGAAAACTAGGGGCAATATAATCGACTTACCCACTCCCTTAAAGTAACTAGTCTTGTGTCAAAATTCAAAGCCATTATTATTTTGACAGAATATTCACGACGTTCAATAGCATGGACATGAAGATAAATTTCACTATAGAACACCCCGGCATCACTGGAACATCTGAACACGACTTCAAGCTGAATATAACGGAAGAAGAGATCTACACCGAGTTCTACAGGAAAGCAGCCAATAGAGATATGTTTGTCCGGTACAATTCCACTCGGTGCCAAAACAGGATACACCAGATATGAACTTGCACGCATCCAGGTTAAGTGCAGCAGAACGGAGGACAAGGTAACCCACACTACGCGCTTCCTAGATATATTGAAAACCAACGGGTACCCTAGATTGTAAATCGGATTGAGTACTGAAGACGACCAACACGCCGAACACATAGAACACCTAGAAACACATGCTTCCTTAAAATACCCCATTTTAGCGAGAGGATAATTACATCCATCTGAAGAGCCATAAGAAGAGAAGGGCTAGACATACAATTAGCCCACTCCCGCCCCTCTCTGAGAGGACACCTCACTAAGAAACGAACAAGGGACAACAATCAATGTACAGTAACAAACTGTCCCATCCGTGACAGAGATTTATGCCAACGGGTAAATGTTGTGTATAGAATACAATATAACAAATGCAACAAGTTCTATGTGGGTAGCACAACAAGACCGTTACACGTCCGCATCAAAGAACATCTGAACAAGTGAGCTTCCTCCTTCAAAAACATCTAGACAGATGCCAGAACACCGACAAAAGCATAACAGTCACAATTCAGGCCAATGAAAGAAATTTGGGTAGTTTAAGAATTAAGGAAGCTATACTCATACACAGATTAGGGCCCCAAATTAACAACATGCTGGAGGTTGGTAATCAATACAATATTTAGATACATCTGGATGCGTGTAGGTTCATTTTTGATGATACGCTCAACTGTTGTTTATAACAAAAAAAAAGAAGATAAGAGAAAAAAGAAGGGGAAAAAGGAAGCTTCACATAATATACGTAACTTAGAAGCAGCGCTACGGATGTACCAGCACACACGAGATTGAGACATGGTCGACCTCAAACACTTCTCATGAGGATATCCGGAAGGAACATCGTGAGATCACTGCTGAGACGCTTCCGCAAAATAAAAAGAAAAGCCGTTGGAAAACCGATTATAGCAGTGTCTCCATCTAAGAATATCTGAAGAAGGAATATTATTCCGAAATAGCATATGATACGATGGATGACTAAATTACAACAGGTATATAGCCCATTGTCTTTTTTATAGTGCATTGTTGTACCATTCAAAACTTTTTATTCTTTACAAACAATACACAATGCTTCAAGCGAACTACAATACTCTCCTATTATTGAGTGAAGGGTGCCAGCTAGCAGTATCGTTACCTCGTCGCACAAAATGCTTAGTGGCTTTTCTTTCGGCTTTTCTTTCTGAGTTCAAATGTTGCCGAGCTCGAATTTGCTTTTCATCATTTAGGATCAATAAATTAAGTACCAGTTAACCATGTCATTGATGTAATCAACTGGGCCCTGAGAAAAATTATCATTGATTCTATGTGGTTGTATAACCATTTAAGAGCTCTCAGTAAATGTGTTTTAATGACAATTGTGTCAAGGAGACCAAAATGCTGTATATATTTTACAAACAGAGAATTAGGTTTGGTTAAATATATCGTGTTATGCTTTCTTTCTTTTGGTAAGTGTTTGGATATCTTCCCATTGCGTTATTCAAATGGGTACTTAGTCGAAGATGTTTTGCTCGACAATTAGTGATTCATTTGTGTATGCAATTAATTAAATTCTGAAAACGAAGTATGTGTGTAAATTAAATATGTATACCATTATCATATGATTTCTTTTATCGTTGGTATCTGTCCGTCTATTAAATTTGATATTACCTCAAAAAAAAAAAAAAAAAAGAAAACGATTTTAATATTCGTAGATATAATGATTCGAAGTCCGGCAAGAATAATTCTAGTGAATTTAATGTCAATATCGAATGTTTAGATTGCACTAAACAATATAAAATTTGCCGGTTATACACCATGGACTCTTTAAATATTAAATTCAACACATTAATTATAGATTTTTATAGTCAGGATGGACCACATTTCCTGCAACAAAACGAATTTGGAAGCACAATAGTTTTCACCCGTATCATTTATCTTTACCGATTTACCTAGTTAAGCATTACCTTTAGCTGGAGCATAGTCTCTAATTCATGTATTAAAATCCTATCTTTCTTATCCTTCATCGAACATGCATTGCTCCTTCAAATATATCATTACTACAGCTTTTCCTTAACCTTCTCAATATTTAATTCCTATCCGTTACCGCGTAACGTTTTCAAATTCAATAATTTGCTCACTTCTTTGCCTCTATTTTGATATAGGAGGGCAACATTCAGATGGAACGTTAGATTCTACCATCCCTATATCCGATGAAGCTACTTCATACTTATGTCACATCTTTCTGTGGGTAACAGTTCAAATGCAGACCCTCGTAATTTCATTGCATTCTGGAGTTTCTTCGCTCTCTATATATTGGTATCACTGCTAGCCAGAAATGTTGGTATTCTATTTCGCTAAGTAATGCCAGTAATGAATTACAAAATAAATGTTGATGAGCGATTAGATTAACGATCATGGATAATTCATTATATCACAACTGCATCAGAATACTGTTTTGTGTTAGGACTATTCCACCGGACAATGTTAGAGGAAGTAGAATTCTAATTCGTGCTCCTCCCTATAATATCTGCACGCAATTCAAAACGGAATTAAGAGATTGACAAAACCATACATGAATAATGGTCTTCTAGCACTTTAAAGCAGTAATATATGAGTATTCTGTAAATGATTTTTAAGGAAACAAGCTCATATGTGTGTGTGTGTGTGTGTGTGTGGTGTGTGTGTGTGTGTGTGCGTGTGTGTGTGCGTGTGTGTGTGCGTGTGTGTGTGCGTGTGTGTGCGTTTGTGTGTGTGTGTATATCGAAATCCGCCCCTGCTAAGCCGATTTAGTCTCTGTCTGTCTCTGTATATATATATATACGCATACTCACACATGCACACACATGTCCTGGGCTTAGCAAAAAAAAAAAAAAAATTACTGTGATCGATTCTTTCGACTATCAAACAATTCTTCAAGACATTGCTCTACTATGGCCGCAGTCTAAGTGTATATATGCAGCAGCCAATATAATGATAAACAAACTGTCATAAAGAAACGAAATTTGTTAATTTGGATAAAACCGATTCCGTTTCATTCACTCTCGATTCTAAGCTGTTGTAGCGGCATTGTTTGGTACGCTGAACTATCGTGACCTTCATGCAGAGGCTATAAATTCATTTCTTTACTAAAGTTGAGCAGTAAAATAAAACAAACAATATTTTATTGATATCATGATGTTTTCTTTCGACTGGCAGTTATAGCATGTGCGAAGTGGACACTGTAAGTATCGTGTCTGACTCGTAAATCTGAAGCATGCAAGTATAAATACTAAACTGAAAGTCGATCAAAGACTTGACACTGTAGCCGCTAATTGTAAAGTAAAATTCTGCCCCTGATATATGTTACTAAGGTGTCTTTTGTTAAAAGTGATTAGGTTGTCATAGCAACACTAAAGAAAACTATGGAAACGTCAATGCGGCATGCGAAATATGTCCATTGATACGTATGATGGCACCTTGTATGGACATTGAAGAAGCACTAAAGGTTGGTACCATCGAGAAAGGGCTTTGTTTTGCCAGAAGCAGCATCGATGCGGTCATTTAGGCCATTAACAAAAGCAATAAAGTAGTATACTGGATATGTATTGGATCCATATGGTACATAACTGTTGTTTCATGTGTTTGTATGTATATATATGTATGTATGTATATAGGGAGAGTTTACGAAAAAACAAAAGACGAAGACAGGTGGTGTACAAAACAAACAGATGTATTAGTATCACGCTCAGAAATAGAAAAAGTATTTTACGTTTCGAGCCTACGCTCTTCTACAGAAAGGGACACAGAAAAAACAGGGAGAGAAACAAGGAGAGAAAAAATGTGTGTAGTGGCTCACGATCTATCATGGCGACTAGTGCCGGACAGAAAAGTCAAACACGAGAAAGAACGTAGGGGAGATAACAAGGTAAAGATGACCCCAACACAAAGGTGCATGTGTGTATAAGAGAGTATGTATGTGCGTGTGAAGGAGGGCTGGTGGTCTGGACGTGTGCGTGTATGTATGTGTAGGTGTGAAGATGTGCTGATGGGTGTGTGGGTGGTGTGTTGTGATGTGATGTGTAATGTTGTATGGTGTAGTGTGGTGTGGTGTGATGTTGTGGGGAGGTGGGGGGAGGCGAGAGTGGAGAAAGCACGAATGGGGGTGATAGGCTGGGGTGTTGGGGTAGAGTTGGGGTATGTGGGTAGGCAGAGGGTGGGGGTAGAGGTGGGGTATGTGGGAAGGGGGTGTGGGACAGGATGGGAAGGATAGGGAAGGTGTAGTATGTATATACTCATATGTATATATATATATATATATATACACAAGTATTCTTACATACACATTGGTATCGATATACACATACACATAGACACACATATAATTCTTACCTCACTAGTTGGCTGATGATTATTGCATCGGTCACAAAAGAAGAAATGGTAAATCTAACTTGGCTTAATTTGAACTCAAAATGTAATGAACAGGAAGAACTACTGCTTGGCATTTTGTCTAGGAACAAAATCTACTGCCACCTATACATATCTAGTTACAACCTACACCATATGTATTTACAGGAAAAAATTACAGTTATTTCTAAACGTATTTTATTAGATCAAGTGAAGCGACCCTAGTATTTTACTGGTATGGTATTCATCCATTTTAAGAATATTAAGAAATAAATTCTTTCCCCGCATTTCCCGCAGCATTCAAGTATATAATGTACAACTAGAACAATATATCAGATTGTTTTTACAAACCGACATACTATTATTATTGGAAATTCACCATTGTGGTATTCACCAATATATGACATATTAAATATATTTGCACTCTATATTTGATCGATTATTATCTTTTTATTTCTCGTGTAACGTCTCTGCTTATCTTATTGCTTGGCCTATTTCCAGTCAGGGGTTATGTTTTATGAAATTGTAATACTATTCTGGCCGTTTCGTTCCGGAAAAAGTAGATTTTGAGCGCTTCAAATAAAATTATTTTGCGACAAACGAGTTCTTTCATGCCATTATCACATAGCGAACGTTTCTTCTTAAAACGATGCCTTATAATATTTCTAACTTCTTTATATCCATTTCCTTGAAAGAAGAACGTCTCTTTGATCAATAAATATGTTCTCTTGATACATATTTCGAATATATATTTCATTTTCATATTATGGTTTCTCTTTACTACTTTCTCTTTACTACTTCCTCATTTTTTCTCAATATAACTGTATAACTATTGTTATATATCTCCCTTGTTCTCTGTCTCTAGAGTTATATCTCTCATGTTACTCGACAACACATCTCTTTCGTTTTGATATCCATTCATATTATTTGCGTAATAACTCTTCTGAGAAATAGTCTTCACAGAAGAATATATAATTTCTATCATTATCAAATACATCTATATATAACCTATGCGAAAATGGGAGCTGTGCTAGAACATAAATGAAAGACAGCCAACTTTGATAAAATCCGAGAATATTTCAGCTTCTTCTTTGAATATTTCTATTAGAGCCGAATATAAATCTTCCTTGAATTATTAACTCATGTTTCCAATAAAGGATGATAATAATAATAATGTTGATGATGATGATAATAATGATGATGCTAATAATAATAACAAATAATAATAATAATAATAATAATAAATAATAATAATAATAATAACAACAGTGAAAGTAATAATAATATTAGAATAACAGTAGTAGTTGCAGTAACAAGAACAATAACAACAACAACAACAATAACAATAGCAACAGCAACAACAATAATGACGATAATAATAACAATAATAACAATAATAATACTGATGATAATAATAATAATAATAATGACGAGAAGAAGAAGAAGAAGAAGAAGAAGAAGAAGAAGAAGAAGAAGGAAGGAAGAAGGGA
>NC_043004.1:47641944-47651944 GCF_006345805.1 Octopus sinensis | reverse complement strand
CTTCGTATAAACAAGCAAAATCGCTGATAACTGTTATATGAGATATGTATCCGAAGTAATACTTTAAAGCATAATGGAGAGGGTGATAGAGATCGTTTGTGGATGTTACAATACACATTCGTTGATGTGAGATGCGTTCGGTAAAACTGATGTGTATTGCTCTAAGTCAATCATTGTTCTCAGATTCAACAGACTATTATATGTGCACGTAAAAGGTAGGAGGTCAGGAAAACAATGTTGAAAAGAAGATTGGAGATTATTACAAAGGGAACATCGATTGAAAACGAAATTATACATTAGTGAAGAAATTTAAAAGGCGTTTTCAGAATGCCGATATTAATAAAGATGAAAAAGAAGGGCCGAACGTATGCAACTCAATTTGCTTTGTAAAATTATTTCTTTCCTTCTGTATACTTATAGGATCACACTAGCTAATGGTTTTATTCCTTTTGATATTTCATGTATTACAACAGCAGTTTCAAGAAAATATCTTTAGAGTTAGTTAATGTTTACAACAAGAAGAATCTCTTGATTTATTACTATCTAAAACAGAACATAAAAATAAGATGTAGTAATATTTAAGTTTAACTTCCTCGTTTTCCTTTGTACTTCTTATGAATATGATACACGAAAAAGAAATTATATTACACTTACGTGAAATACTAGGTAGGTAAAATGTATCACGTTTCTGTCTGAATGGATTTATATTATTAATGCAATGATATTTATAGTAATAGTAATTCTCAGGTATTCATGAAAAATTGTATAGAGATGCTTATCTACTACAGTTTGAGATCAAATTTTACCTACTTCTAAGACATCCTTAGTTGATTTCTCTAGAGCCAAACAAACACGTACGAGACATATTCCACCGTTTATTCAGTGGTTATCAATAGAAGTGTGATCGGATGTCAATGTGACAAATTAACATGAATCTTATGATAGAGCAGCGGCAGATACAGAATGATACTTTGTAAGAATATAGAGAAAATACGAGCAGATAGCTCCAAAGAACTGATGTGTATTGCAAAGCATTTTCTCGATTCACAACGTGCGAGGGGATTATTTGTGATTAACATAATGCTCTCGCTCGTTTGGAAAGAGAAAATGTCTTTGTGCATTTCAAGCAAGAAGTCTGATACACTGTGGTCATGTTCTGAAAAAGATACATACACTGAATGAGAATGTTAATAAATGTTTCTCCCCGCTATAAAATTGTGGAATCTGTTGAGATTGCTTGAAAACAATGGCTTTTCGATATTATCGAACACTCTAAAATATTTTAAAATCACACACAACATGTTATTTAAACTAAGTGAGTCGTAGTTTCGTAGACATCAGAAGCATTGCAAATTAGTTGTTACGTGTTTGCTTTAGTGAAGCTTTTTAGGCGGCTACTCTTTACATCAAAGAACCCGCACAACGTCAAGCACCTTCAGCTATTCGTCTAACTTGCATCTGAACCTACAGCATATCGAACCACCAAAATTACCAGTAGTGTTACTGCGCTTAGTAAATGGGATAAAAAGAGCACCCAAATCTCTCACAAAGCCCTTAAACTATGTCTGAAAAAGTAAATCTGATAACACGAATAGAACGCCTTTGATCTTAGACTTGATAAATGAAAACAAAGCTAGGGTTAAAAAATAACAACTATCAGTATGAGGTCGTAGACAATGATCACATTTAACTCTAGGTTATTTTTAGTTTTCTCACCTACAAGTTATAAAACAGAATGTAGGTATTAATTAATGAAAATATTAAAATATATATTGCAAAGTAAATTTCGTATATTACCGAATTCCATGTATGAAATTAAAGTTATTTATATATGAAAAAATTAATTCATATAGCAACAATTATGTTATATCTCTCATTAATTAACATTATCCATTAATCAAAAGCTGCTAGCTATTTCTGAAAATATCTACTCGTACTCATTATATTTAACCGCCACACAACTTAAAAGAATAAATTATATATGGCGATATCTTGGATTTTCCTAATTTCTTTAATATTGTTGAAGTGAAATGATAAGTGCGAATAAAAATATAGTAGCGATCGGGAATTATCAAGCGATTATCCTATGATGTTTAGCAGTGCTCGACACCAAATCTAATATATCCGTCCTTACGCACTTAATAGTTAATCGGTTACACAGTGGATACTTTTGCCACGTCGCGTTCACTATAATATATTCTTGTAATGCTACAGAGCAATTTTGATCTAAGTTCTAATATAACAATATACATCTAAAAGAATACTGTAACATATTTAAATAGTTACAATTCTCAAAAGTTCTATCAAAACTCAGATACTTGTTCATGTGTCAAAAATAACACAAATATATATAAATAAAAATACATTAACAATTTTATATTGTTTTTAAATTCGACAGGTTTTTGTTTTCATCATCTAGTGTTTTTTTTAACTGTTAGAAGTCTTTTGAAACTCAAAATAAAACACTTGGCTGCGTTCAAAAAATTTCTACATTATATAGCCTGAAGACAATAGTGAATACAGCTATCTTTTATCTCTTTGCATTAATAACTTTCTTCTCACAAATTTAATTTCTCCTTTCCAATTCTTCGGTAAGTTTAAATGATTAAATTATCGTAACATACTCCCTATCTTTCTCGAAACTTTGCAGCTATGGGAATAAGATCGATTTCTGTTTTCTCTTTTCTGTTTCACTTCACCTCTTCTCTTCCTCATCTCCAGCTTTGAACAAACCTGACAGGTCATTCTCACATCCAGAAAGATAAAGTAAATGTTTTCATTCTGCATTGATTGATATATGCACCTTAAGTATTCCTTCAATATATATCACGGCTCTATAATAAAGTTACAGCATTTAGCATAGGTATTTCAGAGCTCTTGAAAACAGTGATTAACCCGACTATCTGTTCAGGGTTAGGTAGGAAGGGAGCAAATGGATCTAAAGTGCCAAGATTAATAATAGCACAGTAAACATATTACTACGGCATCTACTTGAAAAACATCTCTCTTCTCGTCCTTTTCAGACTCCCATCAATCATGTGTAATGTAGAATGCGACTATAATAAAAGCAGCAGCATAATGCATGGAGTTTTCTGTTGGCAGTATCTGCCACCACTGGATTACCTCTTTACCTTGCTTTAAATAAATAACTGTACTCTGCAACAATAACGATTTATATATATGTGTTTCTCCCTTCCACTAATTTATGAACTGCCGCAGATTAGAATCAGAATGAAAATTAATCGTTTTCTCTTTCTTCGTAGCTGACCATTATCTGTTAAAGAAACCATCTTCCCTTTTGTTGTAGAGAAGGATAGGTGAAGGAATAAACAAAAATTGAACACCCTAAACAGGATAAATATTAATATAATGGAGCTTTAGTGCTCAGAACAGTGGACTATAATATGTGAAAAATATTATTGTATATTACTTTAAATAGTGACCTTCAAGCAAAAACTATATCATGTATCAATGAAATTTTTATTTATGAAATTGAATCCCTCGAACGCTTTTATGAAAGAGTGAATTCTCGTCTGTCTCTGTTAGAGTGACAGACGAGATTTGATGCCTTGCAAACAATAAAACTGGTCAGTTGGTGAAAATTGCCGAAGTATTACAGAAATTAAGGTAAAAATCTAGAACTCAAAGAACTTAGTGATGACATGTGTCTATTATTCCATAGAAGAGTTTCGTAGGAATTGTACAAAACAACAGGAAACAATCTCATATTTTAGACCGTTGCCCCAAGTCCGAAAACGAATAGCGAATGCTCCAGTATTTCAAACTTTATCGGCGTTGAATTTTGACTCACTAAAATAGAAAGCCTTAAATAATGTGAATGACGGTTCTAATTTATTGTCAACATTGGCTTACAGACTATAGGGAACAGCTGATATTTAAGATACCATTAATGAAGTGCCTGATATTAAATACCGAAGCGTCTCTCATGCAATACATGAAACGTCATACATTCTGCTTGGTTCTATTACATCGCAATATAGTTTATACATTTAGGTTTTTCGATCATAGACGTTTTTCTTGTGCTAGTAAACGTTAGGTTGTATCTTAACTTATTTAGTATCGTTTACTCACTAGAAATAAAACAATATTTTATAAATTTATTTAGAAAAATGAGCGTCCTATTTGAACAAATTTTTTTTCTCTGGCACATAGAACGACGTTCTGCAACCTGCATCATTGTCGTCCGTGTACAAATTAACCGCAAGAATTAATACTATGATTCCTGTAGAGCAAATGATATATTCAAGAATAGTAGAGAGAAATTAATTACTCTCAAGTACTTGCCATATTCAATTTTAAATTCATTCACCTACCTTTTTTTGTTCTGTTTCCCGTGAAATTTATATTTTTGCCTCCATTAAGAAATTAAACTGAACTATCCATATTTTCCACGGATCTTAAATTATTTTATTAAATATAGGATCGATAATAAAACACTATTTGTTTCCAGTAAAACTGAAACAGTAATCCTTCATAATATAGTTATCCATAATATAATTCTTCACATTTTCTAAATATATTCAATATTATAGAAGTTTTACCGCGCGAAGCCTTGATCAACTCGAATTACACGTCAGGTTGTACAGTTATTAACCTTTATCCTAATGAAATCATGCTTCTCTGTTTTTGTAGACTCTTGTGTTGGAATTTTAGAAAGATGTTTTCCGAACAATATAGTCAAGTCAAGAATAGCTCAGTGTCAGTTGGAGAACAAGACGCAAATTCCTGTATAAAATTACGTACGCGTATATTGACTACAGAGTGATATATTTCATATGGAGGTGAAACATTCGACTGTAATTTCTAGAATAACTAGCTAAATTTGTTGAAGTCACAAACAATAATTGCTAGGTTTACACAATAGTTTCAAATTTGCAATTTGAACAGCAAATGTTCCACGCCATCTATTTTGTATCCAATTTGATATGCTCGGAAGAGATCTAATTTTAAAATTCTTTACTTTCAGATTCAGAATTCGGATCTGCTAGTTTGGAGTACAATTATAATGATGCTGCAGATTTAATGATTATTGTGATTAGGGAATGGTTATAAATCTTAAACAAGGATTTATCACTCCAGTAATTTCAATATTGACAAATTGCACCTGTATTTTATGGCTTAATCATATAAAGGAGTCTTTCTCACGCGGAACCTCTCGGCAACTTAATGAGTTTAGCTTCGGATGTGTAGACACCACTGAAAGTTGGAATTTCCCCGAAAAAGAAAATATGCACCCAAAGATAAAAATAAAAGGTAGAAAAAGTCGACATGAAGTTTTAATAACTCGTGTATATTTATTGAAAACTCTACAGCATTCACTAAATGCTAATCAAAAATACGTGCTTCAAATATATTTTTCGTTTTAAACAATGATACTTTTAAATAGAAAGTATATATGTAATCATAGATCTTTAAACTCGATACAGAAACGCTACCTATTCATTTAAATGCATTTGTAGAAATTATATTCATATTAATATAATCTAATGAGACACCAGGGTATTTGAAATCATTTATAAATTTTAAGTTTGAAAATAACTTAAAATATCAGGGAACATTGTAGTAAAAATTGAACAAGATGCCAACAATCTGAATACTGATTTCTATGGAAATATATCATTCGTTAAAGGAAACCATGCAATCTTAAGTTGATGGGACTTTTAGCGAAAACGGATGATGTACTTTAACCATCACAACAGAAACCAATTCATTGTAAAGAAGAAAAAGCGGGCCCCGTCGAACATACGCAAGAACTGCTGAAAAAGCACAAACCTTAACGAAACATGAACAAAATGAACTTAGTTCCAGAAAAAGTGGATGTCAGGGAAGAGTAAGGAATCAATGGAATCGGAGTGCATTCAGCATAACATGACATCATTTTTTATTTTGTGTAAATATATTTAAGATAATAAATACACACACGGCAAAAGATATGAATTCATCAAACTATTAATGACAGCAAGCATTGTCGCTTTTGTTTCAAAACAGATGAACTGACATGTTATCTAAAATAAAAGGTAACGAGAATGAAATTTAGTTTGTTGCTACTATAGTTTTACTTTACAAATCAACGGTTATTCTTAAACATTTATTGCATTGTCTTTCAGTCAATAAAATAATAGCATTAAGAAAGACTTTAATCACTCTCGTTCTTTCCACATCCTGCTTTACAAACATTGAACAGAAAATCATTCTTCATTGGTTTATCAGACGTTTATTTAGTATCATAGAGAGCAAATCATAGCTTGATCACAGGCTTCATTGTGTAAAGTTAGATCTTTGTTTTGAAAGCGTGTGGCTTAAATTTAATCATCCAACCTTGAAGCTTGGGTAGGGCATTTCCAAGAAAGCCTCTGCTTCATCAAATCTTTCGCGAATGTAGTATACCGAAATTTCAGATATAAAGACTCTCAGAGGTTCCTTTTACGGCTTCGTGAGTGACAGAATTAATCCGTCATTCTGTATAGTACCAACACATCCCTTTAGAGGAATATACACCGTTGTAGAACTCCGTCTGAGATTCTCTTCTTTCCATGATCCATTGTTGGAAGCTCTCTAAAACCTTATACCTGCAGCTTTTTCTCGTTTGAATAAGCTGATGGTACCATTTTGTTGCCGCTATGAAAAATTTGAAAAATTCCACTTCAACAAAAATACTATATCTTTTTTGGAAGAGAATTCTCTATTTTAATATTGTCTAATATTTTAATTTCAAAAACACAACATAGACTGCTGTCAACATATAGAATTCTTGACGTGTTTTATGGAAAAAAAATTACTTTTCAGCGAAAGTCAATAGCTTTATTCTGTTGAGCGATTTTAATAAAGCAAATATATCCTAGCGATTACACTGCAGAGGAATAATGCGAGACGTGTAAAACGAGGGAGGTATGTTTAATGACAGTATTAAGAAAAGAACGCTAACACAAATGAAATTTCACCACTTGGTAACTTAAAAAAAGATATAAATAATTATTGGGTATATGCACAAAAGCACACATAGAAATACACACATAGAATGCATGAAACAGTTTAACATAAACTAAGGTACCATCAGAATATGGAAAACAAGCGAACAAAAGTTCAAGCGAGTATAATTGCTTGATCCTGAAACATTCGCGTTATTGCAACAATCTGAATAGTTTTCGACAGAAGATGAAAACCATTTATATATATACACACATGCACACACGCACACACACTCACCTCACCCACACACAGGGGGAGCACTCCGTCGGTTGCGACGATGAGGGTCCCAGCTGATACGATCAACAGAACAGCTTGCTGGTGATATTAACGTGCAAGTGGCTGAGCACTCCACAGACACGTGTACCCTTAACGTAGTTCGCGAGGAGATTCAGCGTGACACAGAGTGTGACAAGGCTGGACCTTTGAAGTACAGGTACGAGAGAAACAGGAAGAGCGAGAGAAAGTTGTGGTGAAAGAGTACAGCAGGGTTCACCACCACCCCCTGCCGGAGCCTCGTGGAGCTTTAGGTGTTTTCGCTCAATAAACACTCACAATGCCCGGTCTGGGAATCGAAACCGCGATCCTCCGACCGCGAGTCCGCTGCCCTAACCACTGGGCCATTGCAAACACAAACACAGACACACATACAGACATGCAAACATATATATGTAAATAATCTGACAAACATATTTCAACTAACCTAAATTTTGATTATATTTAAACACTCTTTTGCGCCAATAATTCATTATTTACCTTGATCGGGATAGAGGGGGGGGCTACCGGTGAAAATCAGTCAACGTAATGACTAAATTATATATAAAGCTACAGCTTTATTAAGTTCATTGAGAGTTTCTTCTCTTAGGTACATCTAGTTGACAAATGACAAAAGACTCCAAACATCGATGTCAGATTCCCCACAATGGCGACACTGAACGAACTGTGTTTTCATACCTTTTACCATAAGAGACAGTTTTCTCCATGGTAGCTTCAGTGTATTTGCCTTGGAACAGTTGAAATATGTGACAAACATGTTTCAACTAACCTAAATTCTGCTCATACCTAAACACTACTTTTCGCCAATGTTTCGTTATATGAACTATTTTTTATATTGAATGCATATCACCACTATGAACTACTACATCATACTCTTTAAACATATAGCATGAACTCACTTCACTATATATGAACTTTTGATGTCTGACTCTATTGTATATTATATATGATTTTTTTATATTTGATAGCATGAACTATCTTTTTTATATATAATTTTTTTTTGATAAGGTTCATCATTTCAAGAACCGAAACATGTTAAATAAATAATGTATATATAAAAATTAAAACTTTGTCTAATATAGCAGCATTTTCGAACTTCATTTTTTACAAATATATACCCACTCGTATACGAGATAATCTTATTATATATATATATATATATATATATATATATATATCATGTGACCATCATGTGACCGACCAGGCCATTAGATGTTGCTACACGTCGCTGGTCACATTGTTTTAGCTTTCAATGACGCCACCCCGCTGGCTTAAGCGAGCAGGCCAACAGAAGAAAGAGCGAGAGAAAGTGGTGGCGAAAGAATACACTAGGGATCCCCACCACACCCTGCCAGAGCCTCGTGGAGCTTTAAGGTGTTTTCGATCACAACGCCCGGTCTGGGAATCGAAACCGCGATCCTACAACCGCGAGTCCGCTGCCCTAACCACTGGGCCATTGCGTCTCCAATATATATATATATATGTGTGTGTGTGTGCGTGTGTGCGTGTGTGAGTATGTGTGCGTGTGTGCATGCGTGTATATATATATGAATAGTTTTCATCTTCTGTCGAAAATAATTCAGATTGTTGCAATAACCCGAAGTCTTAAGATCAAGCGATTATACTCGCTTGAACTTTTGTCCTCTTGTTTTCCATATTTCTGATGGTACCTTAGTTTATATTAAACTGTTTCATGCATTCTGTTACCTCATTTCCGTCCCATTTTTGAATTCGATTCAGCAGATTAATTTTCCGAAGAAATCGATTTTGCTCCTATTCGAAATTCCAGTATTCAATTTCAAAATATTTAATGAAATATTAACAAATAATGTAAATTTAAATGTTAGTTTAGAGTCTCACCTATATAATTATGAAATGAAAGTAAAATAAAATAAAAATATAAATCCCATGCACAAACGATGTAAAATTGTGTCGGAGCACTTAAAACGAAATGGACTTAAACCTAAATAGTACTAAAATGTAACACTGCAAAATGAGTACCATGCAAATTGAGTGACAGTTCGGAGGTTAAAGGCGCAAAAATTTGAGAAAGAATATGTATTTCAGAGGGGGTCACAATACGTAAGATACTTGAGAAGATGATAATGAGATTAATAGTGATTAAATATGATAGGGTGGGATGGGGATAATTAGGGTGTTATCTGTAATGAAGAACATCATTGTATTATTATATAAAAGCTGTTAATAAAGTAATGCATTAAGAAAATACATACTGTCATCCAGCTGTCTTATCAAAGGAAATCACACGAAATTAATTTGACAAATATTTAATGAAGTTATATCAGACTGGCGATTTTAATACGTATATATGTGTGAATAATTGTTGAATAATACCTTGATACATACATACATACATACATAATACATACATACATACATACATAAATACATATATATATATATATATATAATATATATATATATATATATATATATATATATATATATATATATATATATATATATATCAAATAATTAAGGGCTAAAGAGGGTTATTCTAAAGCCAATACACTTATAATCCGCTTGCTACAGGAGAATTGAAACTGAAAACGGGCAACTAACCTTTAGAAAATTTAAATTTCGTTATCTTTATATTGAATCAATTTCGGAATTAATCTTATAAAAGATATATTCTTTCTTCAGTAGAGCCTTCGATGGGATATAAATAAAATACTCACGTATGATCATGGAAAAAGCACAAGCTAAAAACATAACT
>NC_043004.1:47596944-47636944 GCF_006345805.1 Octopus sinensis | reverse complement strand
GAGGTATTTCGTCTACCGTCAGGTTTTGGGCTCAAATTCCGTCGAGGTCAATTTTGCCTTTCATCCTTTCGGGGTCGATAAACTAAGTACCAGTTACGCACTGGGGTCGATGTAATCGAATTAATCCCTTCGTCTGTCCTTGTTTGTCCCTTCTATGTTTAGCCAATTGTGGGTAGTAAAGAAATATATACGTATGTATGTATCTATATGTGTGTGTGTGTCTGTCTGACTGTGCATGTGTGGGTGTTTTCATATAAATATACACACACGTTCATGCATACATTAAGTACATATGCGTGGGTCGCCTCAATGGTTCATTTTCTGACGAAGATACTCTAATGGAATGTGACCAAATGAGTCCATTTTTCAACATAATGCCCTTTGCGGTCCATGCACTTCATTGTGCTGCAGTGTTTGGTTTCTATCTTTCCATGTGTTCCCATGTGTCTATTTCATGTACGAAAACATGATAAGCAAATTGAAACAAATTAATTCACGGTCATGCATAGCAGCTATTGAAAGGAAAGTCTTGTGCGCTGGAACATTAACCCGATGAAACAGCCCCCTTCCCTCAGTTTTCTTGATATCCTTTGTAACTGCCACAGGAAGTTGGCATAGCACAGTCCATTGAAAAATGCGGCCGTTTTTGAACATATTCAATAAGTATAATATCTTTTGATTCCCCAAAACTGAGGTTTTCTCCTTCCTTGCAGATGAAATGACCTTGGCCCTCTTTGAAGCTAGTCCAGAGGGTATTTTCTAGAATATTCTCAACTCTCTCACGGGCTAAGCTAATAGCGTTGGCTATTCAATTTGTAGTCAATCGCCTGTCATCCATTACCAATTAAGGAATTGATTGATATAGGGTGAACGCAAATTCTTGCAAATATCCAGGGCCAGTCCAATGAAGATAGAAATTTAGAAGTTCTCATGTCACCTCCTCTGATATTTCTATATATTCTGAAATCCTGTTGATATTCTCGCAAAAATATATAATATTTAATATCATACAGCGCACCAGTTCCTCATCAAACCTTACAAAATGTTTATGTAGCAGCGCATCAATAGAATATTTCAAGAAAATTCGTTGATAACGATGCGCTTCCACATTTCGTCATACCTATCCCCCTTCAGTCACGGGAACAGTACGTGTTCATCTAATGGAAGGGAGAAAGGCGCAAATGTCACATTTTAGGGATCTGTGAAACACGCGGAAGGAAACAAATGAATGCCAGATGGACTATTGGAATTGTTGTGAGACTGGGAAGAGCAGTATCTGCGAGGGCAACAGGTCTTAAGCAAAAAAACGAGCTCGGTAAATCGTATTCTTCCCTGAACATCCTGCAGACATATTCTCCTATAAATGTTAGAAGTGGAAAAATTTTGCTAAGAGCTAAAGATAGTGCTAGCCGATAAATGTACTTACACTGTAGTGATGGGATATTTCAACGCAAAAGATAGATAAGGCGGTAGAGAAAGAAATATGGCGGAAAATTTGGAACAGGAGAGAGACATGAAAAAGGAAGGCGTTTGGTTGTCTTGACATAGCCTATTTATGAAGCAATGCGGAAGGAGATGCACATAGATAGCTCCAAACGAGTCTAAGTAGTCCTGGTTGACAAACGACGCATCCTGCAGAACTTCTTGTTAAAAGCGCCATTCAAGGCAGGCATCGATACTCGCATGTTACAGATGATGTTCGTGATCGACGAACTCAGAGAGTAAAGGCCTTTCACACCTCAAGGAAGAAAAAAACGTGCAAAATATTCAATACGCGACAGTTGCACAGTTCTATCAAAAGGGATGTTTGGGATCAACTAAAGAACTAATTAAAGAGAGCGATGAGGACTACAATTAATTGGCTCAGAAAATTAAACGTTGCACGTGGAAAGCGGGAAATTCAAGTCATTGGGATCCTGACCAAAGAATTTTGGAAGAGACGAAGAAAATTCTCGAGAAACGAAAACCGATGAAGATGAATATGAAAGACCACCTCTAGTATTCCGTTCTCTGCAAAGGTCAGAGATGACGACACTTAAGGACAGTGAAGGTCAAACGGTGCTAGACTAAGGGGAGAAGGAAGAGGTGTGCGAAACCAACCTTTTTAAATCATCAGTGAAGCTCAATCCGCCAACATCAGAAACGTTGATAGAAGTGCTGCATATTTTGGTCAGTGAAATTGAAAATAATCTCAGATTGATGAAAGCGAAGGTCCAGTAAAAGATGATATAACAACAGAAATGTTAAGGTGTGGAAGCGAAGATCTGTGGAGAATCCTCGTTCTACAATTCAATCGTCATCTGAGGGAGGGTAAAATACACTCAGTGTGAAAAAGTCGGATGATGTCTTCCTTCATATGTAGGGTAAAACGGAAGAATTGAAAAACTATCACCGCATCTGCCTCTTGTCTCACTTCAATAGGCTGTTTACAAAGGTCATATTCTCACGACTATCGAAATACCTCCATAACTAGCAGACAAGGGAACAAGAAAGTTTCTGTCAGTACGATGGCTCTTACATTCATTCTAATATAGTTTATAGAACGAGCAAATAAGCACAAGATGATTATGTGCATCACTTTTGTTGACTAGAAAAAGACCTTTGATAGCATCGGGGTGTACACAGTGCTGGAATTTCTGAAATACATGGTACAGAGGCACAGTTCATCGAACTACTCAGAGATGCAATTTTGGATGCACAACAGGTATAGTTTTATTATCGCCATCAGGAACAATTCCATTTGGAAAGGATGTCACGCAAGGATGCTTGCATATATGTATGTAAGCATGTATTATGTATGTATGTATGTATATATATATATTATATATATATATATATATATATATATATAATATATATATATATATATATATATATATATATATATACATTATACATACATATGTGTATGTGCGCGTGCATACATTCTTACAGAGTATATAATATTTTCAGCTTGATAGTGTGAGGCAATGAATATTCAAATGCTAGGAGGAGTGGAAGTCAATTCATTCGATTAGTAGGCATTGATTCACTGCGAAAATTTATCTTAATTTTGGTCTTGTAATTATTATCACAGCTACGAATACATTAATGATGAGATTTATTTTCGGTGTCGCATAGATAAGACAATACATTAATTATGTCGACATACATATCAAATTTAATGTGAATGATAATAATATTTTATAAATGCAAACTCTAGAAACAACTTAATGATAATCAGCTAATGTATTATTGACAAGGTAAAAGAACAATTTTAATAGAATGGACGACAATAGACTATGGAATATTATTAGTGTTTGTGTTATTCATGCTCAGATGTAAAACAAACGTGAACCACGAATAGATATGAAAATAGATAAGTTACGCTGTTCGGTACAATGGACAGGAGATATATAAATTACCCACTAGATTAATTAAATTACTTGTTACATAAGGTAATCGATCCATATAGCTAGTAATTCCTGAAGCTAATATATTATTGTCTATTAGAACGACTGATACTGATTGGAAAAAATGAATATAGAAGATTCTTAATCTGATCCCCTATAAATTAGGAAAACACAGCTTAGATTATTAGCTGAATCGAAATATCGTGAAGCAAGTATATATTCATCACTTGCTTTCGTTCTTCTAACATCTGGATTCAAAGCGAATGAATGCAGAACAACCTTTGCAATGTGTATAGAACGTTCATTACGAGACATCACTTTTGTCTGTATAATTTATTGCCAGTTCAAATATGTAGTACAGACAATACAACATTAGGATTTAAATATATGTTTACAATACAAAAGTCAATAGAAAAATTAATCAACGAAAGCAAAAGAAATACGTGCGCCACAATCTTTAGTTGATTCAATAAATGATAGTAAAATATAGGAAATATTGTCTGCAATAAAGCAGTTGATACGAACAAAGAGATGTACGGTTGTCGTATATTTTTAATCTGATCCTATGTAAATTACAGAAAAAAAAAAACGACATAGGTTGATGGAAGGAACAAAATATCGCGTGTCAAATCTAAACGCTTAATTATTCTTCGTTTCGTTTCTCTAAAAATCAGAGTTCAAAGACTGCTGCGCAATTCTGTACGAGGCAGAGAAGATAACAAAGCAGACCAAAACCGCGTGGATCTTAGGTGTTTCGCTCATAAACACACACATCGCCAGGTCTGAGATTCGAACCGGCGATCCCTCGACTGCGAGTCCGCTGCTCTAACCACTAGGCCATGTGCCTCCACTGGATTTCTATGTAGAACCTATGTTTTCTTATAAGTAACGCCAGTAAGATTAAAATTACTGTGTGATTAAGAGAACGTGTTAGAAATCAAATGCATGCTGAGACTACATGAATGTGACGTCATGAGACGCATTCTAAGAATAAAAGTCTATCTAAATCTAGATTTTGTAATGTTTAACAACGCATGGAATAGTTATTGATGACAAAATTTACTTGGAGTGCAAACTTTGTTTCATAGATATAACAAAATTATAATTTAAATATATTTTTATCTTTTATCTGTTGACTTGTCTCTGTAATTAAACTGCGGTCGTGCTGCGGCACCGCTTTGGAGAATTTTGAACGAATGAATCGATCCTAGTGTTTTTTTTAAAAATCATGTTGCTTATTCTATCGGAATCTTTTGTCAAACCACTAAGATACTGAAACGACTGTCAGACACACGCAGTCACGCGCGCGCACACACACATACATGCACACATACATACACACTCACGCAGGTATGTATATATATATATATCTATATATGTCTAGCTTCTTTCAGTTTCCGCCTGTGAAAACCTGAAAATATGTGGTTGGGAAACACACTTTTGATCACATAACTACAACTACGTCTTACATAATTGCAATACAATACCACATGAGCTAACAAACACAAAATATACACAAACTATCTTTAGTTGCCTGCAAACATGATATTGGTAAAAAATGTGAAATGTTGCTTATTCATTAACCTGAATAAAATATACTTGCAGTATTTCCGTAAAATAATATTAGATGTAGTAATATTCATGATGGCGATAATCTACAACATATTTTAACTATATTGATTTATATTCAAATGAGCGCAATGCTACCGTAAATGATTTCAGCTTTCTGATTAACCAATCACAAGCTGACTGGTAGATAAATATTATTGTGAATATCCTTGAGCCGAGAGCCATTAACGAACCGGTTAGAATCTCATTTGGGCTCAGACGCACACTAACAATATTGTTCACGAAATGAGTGTGTGTGTGTGTGTGTGTGTGTATGTGCTAAGTTTCCTCAAGTTTCCGTTTATGAATTTCTCTCAAATATTATGGGTCAAACAAAAGGTAGGGTAGAAAAGAAATTCATCAGAGTTTTGAGCATCGAAATCATCCAGAAAACATCGATGAAAAGCGATCATTTTAACAAAGCTTCTATATGTGTATAGGTAAGTCTGTATGTATACATTGGATGCTTTTAAATGCAATACTCGACCCAAGCTCAAGGCTGATTGAAATTCTGCTGGTCTAAAAACTTCAGGTACCACATCAATAAATCCAATGAATGGAGCTATCGAAAGTATAATATAATCCACATACGACAAAAAGGACTTTAGCACATGTTTAATGATCAGTTATAATTGTTTCGTTACCACTCTGATTTTAATGCCATTGCACGTAACACTTCTATGTGGAAAGTTATGTAATATCTTTGGTTTGGAACATTGTACAGCTTCAAGTGTTGTACTTTGTTTATGAAGAGGAAACAATAAATATAAATAAGAATATTCATTGTAAAATAGAGGGCAGGTCTTAGGCAATAAGAATATGAAGTCAAATAAAGAAAGGATTAAGAGCAGAAAAAGAAAACGAAGTTGAATGAGAAAAGAAGGGCGAAAACAAAAGGAAAGGGAAACGGTATATAGGATATGATAGGTTATTACAAACCAATGATTAAACGAGAATATAAATGAGAATGAAAACGAAGAAAAGCAGATCTCCTCCTCGACCTTCCCTTCTTGCTCCTATTCGTGTTCTTTCCTCCTTCTTCTATTTACATTTTTTCTTTCCTCTTTCTTTCTTTCTTGATTGCTTGCTTGCTTTCTTCTTCTTCTTCTCTTCTTCTTCTCTTCTTCTTCTTCTTCTTCTTCTTCTTCTCTTCTTCTTCTTCTTCTTCTCTTCTTCTTCTCTTCTTCTTCTCTTCTTCTTCTTCTCTTCTTCTTCTCTTCTTCTTCTCTTCTTCTTCTTCTCTTCTTCTTCTTCTTCTTCTTCTCTTCTTCTTCTCTTCTTCTCTTCTTCTTCTTCTTCCTTCTTCTTCTTCTTCTTCTTCTTCGTCTTCTTCTTCTTCTTCTTCTCTTCTTCTTCTTCTTCTTCTTCTTCTTCTTCTTCTTCTTCTTCTTCTTTTCCTTCTACCTTTATCTGGTTTGCTATTACTATTGTCTAAGACCTGTGTGCAATTTATATTATTTACATTATTTACATTTGACGGATATTTGTCCTCATCTTGTTTGTTGTCAACAAAACGTTTCGGCTGTTGTACCCTCCAGTTTTCATCAGGTGTCTTGGGGAAATTTCGAACCTGGGTTCTCAGTCCTAAGGTTCATTCTCAGGTTCGAAATTTACCCAAGACACTTGATGAAGGCTAGAAGGCACATAAACCGAAACATAGTGTTAACAACAAACAAGATGAGGACAAATATCCGTCAAATGTAAATAATGTATATTATTCCTCATCTCTTAAATATAGAACTGTGTGCAATTTGTTTTAAATTTTATACCGTTTCCTTCTGCCAGATTTGACTGGGCCTGATGAAGCCTTCTGGCTTCACAGACCCCAGTAGAACCGTCCAACCCATGCTAGAATGGAAAACGGACGCTAAACTATGATGATGATGATGATGATAAGCAATTTACAACACTTAACAAACACAATGTAAGAGCGCACGTTTTGATGTATGTCTTCTGATGTACCACTCTAATTTTAGCCAGATAATTGGCACCACAGGGAACAGGTATCATTTATCAGAAACTTCAGTGGTGTCACGCCCACATACGACCACAAAGGCGGACCTAGACAGACAAAAAAGACGGAGCTGTTATTAATATTTAATGGCATATCCTACTTACCTACAAGAATAATTTAAGTTAATGAGACTCCGCGCACAGAGACCCAAATGATACCGCTCGTGTTTTTATATACAAGAATGAACGATTAAAAAATCAAAATTAAAATATTTCCTCTTTTCATATTCGCACTAATGGACTCAAAATCTCAAATACACAAAATATTCTCATATCAATAAATAGATGTAGATATTTAGGTACTCCAGCTGAAACTTACATGAAGAAACCAACATTTAAAAGTTCATATTGTTTGAAAAATAAATGTAAATACCTTATGTATGCACTCTTGATATTTTAGTTTAGAGGTCCATTTAGAGATTTTCACAAAATAGGATTCGGACGGTAACTCAAACACTTAGCAATCCTTTAACAAATGTTTGCTTTGTATTTCTTTATATTTCTTTAAAGTAATCTACATGTGCGTTGAAATTCTTTTATTTGTGCTACACCTGGAGATTCTATATAACATGCAACTAACTATTGCATCGTTAACAGAGCGTGGATGATTTGAGACGTTATTCGCATAAGTTAGAATTTCATTACGTTTATGTCATGGTGGATATAAACCAGTATCTAGGTCTAGCGATAAATCAAGAAAATTCTTTTCTAGTGCTATTAAAGAACTTAAATAATATGTTCCTATTTCTTTCTATTCCCCTACGCTTCATCTATTTAGAGTGAAGAGATTTTCTTCCACGTAATGTCCTTACCACTAATTTAGGGAACTTGTGCCGAGTTACTAGATTTCGTTGTTATATCGAAGTTATTTACTCTGTCACAACAGGACCAGAATCTGCCTTCATAATCTATAAAATGTAGCAAACAGCTCAAACAAATCAGAATCGGCTATCATATAAAGTAAAGTAAAATTACTCATGGGAAACATTCAACACCATTGGATTTATAGAATAGTACTCTGGTATATCAATCTGTATGAATTTCATGTGTTGCTCATGGACACATATACACACACACACACACACCTACTTATATATATATATATATATATATATATATTATATATATATATATATATATATGTATATATATATATACATACATATATATACATACATATATATATATATATATATATATATTATATATATATATATTATATATATATATATACATATATATATAACCTATCCATTCTTGTTGCTTCTTTCTCGCGTATATATATATATATACATGTACATATATAGCAAGTTATGCGTGCGTGCGTGCGTGCATATCTGAGTGCGTCGCTGCTTTGTTTTTGTAGGAGTATGTGTGGTCATCAACTGAATTTCTAGCATAATCACTTTCTCATTAGAGATATATGCATACAGTCCGTTTCATTGAATTATTATTATATGACCTCAGATCATTACTCAAGCATTTCTGTTTTTTTTTTCCTGTCAAACGTAGCACAATTTTGTCCAGAATCATATCGGTAATAGCTTCCCACTTATGTGTCCATCTAAAATGAATTTTCAGTCCAAATCTAGATGGTCTTGTCTTTAGACATAAATTACTATTTAGTTTTACCCGATATATGAATTTCCTGTATGAAACGTCCGATCATTTAAACTAATGAAACCACACTGCGCATACGAGAATATATTTACCATGCAAGATTTCAACTTCGTTCTGTTGTCTAACTTTTCATTATTTATCGCCTAATTCATATTTTCCTAAAATGTAGACTATTTTACGGCGTTATAGATCCACATTTTCGTCGCTGCAGTGCAAGATTTCCTTAATGAGGGCCATAATATTTTTTATGTCATAAAATCTCCATTTTGGCTCGTGGAGTACCTTAACATGACCAGCTCAGCACATATGATTATTCATGAGTTAAGCTTCCTTAACGACACATTTTTCCTTTTCCATCAATTCTGTGTTAGGTGTAGATCTCTGAGTGATGTTTAACATAGGTCTAGACACTTTTGCTGAAATTTCTGGAGTATTCTGTTGTGTCGTCGATACGGAATCTAAGGTGTTTATAGTAGAGATGTGCTTACGGAAATATAATTACTGTAAAGCCTGGCTGACAACAATTTCAAGTTCCTATTACTAAACACTTGAAGACTCGATTTTTCCTGTACAAGAATTTATTTTAATATCCGGAAATTATGTCAGCATCGCGTCTGTCTAAATACGTTTAACCGTCTGGAGAACCTCGTCCGGCTACTTTTAATTCATGCTCAATTTTATTTAACTTATAGCCAGGACGACAGGACTCTAACATAAATTCTATCAAATGTCCGCCATGTTTAAGTGAAAAAGTATTTTATTCTGTCTTAGGATAAATCGACTTTAAACAGAAACTCTGAATTATTGAACTGTTAGAGATTTTCTTCGAAATGATTAATTTCAAGAACTGTTCCATATGACATACAGAGCTCTTGTTTTCTCTCACCAATTGTTACCATTAATACTTGGAATATGTTGCCACTTTCTTCTAAACTTACCGATTCTTTAATACATGGCAATTATTTTCATAAAAATTTTAGCCAGCCTTCTGTTAATCATGCCTCAAGTTATGGATATGACTTTTGTATAAATAATTTAAAAAAAAACTTACTGCTTCCATTTTGAAATCCACGCATTTTTGCGTGCTTTACCACCATTTCAAACCATGTGTATACCGTTAATTTTGACCTGTTTTTTCGTGTGATCCTATTGTTTTTAATACACCCCACCACCACTGTCTCAAAACATAGCGATTATATTAATCTTGGTTCTACATTCTAGATTGGTCTATATTTCGCCTTTCCTTCCTCATCACATTTACCGACTCATCGTTCCATAGATCTGCATTACATGTTTTCCTCTTAATTACGCTGCTTACCTACGTATTTATCTCTCCAGCTATAACTATATTTAAAGCAGAGGTTATGTATCCAAGTGTAGCGATGCATATACACTGTTTCATACGTTTAGAGTATTCATACGCCACTTCTCTAGCTTAGTTTTTTTACCCCTTTATCTACTTAAGAGCCCTTCCTTCACTCCTCATTCTTGTTTGCCTTTCCTCTCCTACGCACAACAAATTTATTTATAAAACTCTTTGCTTTTGTTTGATTTTGAATTTTTATTGTCCACTCACTTAGTCTATACTTTAAAACACTAAAATGATATTGTCTGGAGTTTTCCTAGAAAGCAGAAATTATAACTGCCTGAAGGCAAAACTTTATTAATGATAATATTTCTGTTAAAGGTCAATGTACTTACCTGACACATTTTATTGATTTTGAAATGTGTCAACACATTGTTTCATCAGCTTTAAATGTTTATTTAATTATTTGTCAATTGATTTTCACCGCACCATTTAAAGCCATTTTATCGTTCAAAAAGTTAAATTCTGTAAATCATCGCTTACGTACAGGTTGAAATAAACTTCAATGAAATTCTGTATTTTATTGTGTATTTCGTATTCGAGTGCTTTCTCGCCTTCTTGTTTTCCACTTATGTGCCAGGGGTATACATACTGAAATACACTCATACACACACTTGTGCGCAAACCCTATGACATGCACACACACTATAATACGCGCACACATATATGTGTATGTCTGTATCAGACTTATATTTAGATATAGGAGAATTTCTAACAGCGTTTCATAGATTTTTTTCATGTTTCTCTAGTTGTGTTTTAGCATGACAAATGGCGATGTCAGAATCAAATTACAAGTTGAATTGAATGATTTAAATTCAATTTAGTCGCAACTTCTATAATAATGTAATAACACTAAACCTTATATAATTTCGTTTTTCAGTTCACTTCCGTTATAGTTAAAACGCTCTGTATAATCCCAGTGCGAGGTTTTGTAGGATAGGTTCTATGTTAGTTTTCTTGTGAAATGACATTGTATTTGATTTATTTTCTAATGAACCACAGTTGAAAATTTAACATCTTCCGTCTCATGCGGTGTAACTAAATCATAGAGGGAGCATTTCAGCAATCAGTTATTATAATATGGAAATCTAAGCTCTACGATTTATTGTGATTAAATTAAGAACGCAATTCCTGCCAAGTGATGAATAGCCTCTACATAATTGTAAGAATTTTCTTGTCATTGCGCAAGTGCTAATGTAATATCAGTTAATTATAAGAGACCAAGAAATCACAGAATCCCGACCATAAAATATACGTTAAGCCAAAAGCTAAATCCTCGTGAAGTTTTCAAAATCCAATGGCGAATACATAAACAATGAATGGTTGATATGCTGTGAGTAAATCATCGATATATTTTCAGACATGACAAAGTTTATTGCGTCAAAATGACTATAAACATGATACTGATATCCTTTTTGGCCTTTACAGCATAAAACTGGATGGGATTACTATTACAACTAATAAATATATTTACTAATGTTCTCGATAACATAAAATATTTCTGTTATCTCTTGCCGAGTTCTCAAACGTTGGTGTCTGCACTTCATTTATATAGAATACAAGATGAGTGACAAATTAATTTTGCACACAAATACCAGCACACACACACACACAAACAGAGGCGTATATGTGCAAATGTGTGTATGTATGTGTGCACCTATGCACGTAAAACTGTATGGATCGGGACAGAAGGTTACGACATCGCGTCTGCTGTAAAGACTGTAAAGTTGCATTACTCCACAAGCTATGACGCGATTACAATTTTTCAACTCCTATTGTTGAAATTGGAATCCTTCTTTTAACAAAGGTTTTCGATGGGGCTATGTAGGTTGGACTTTCGCGCACACACACATATGCAGAAGAGCCACAAAAAATCGACACTCTGAATTTGTGAACAGTTCGGACGCTGAAGAAGAGAGAGGAGATAGGTAATGTGCTTGGGGAGAGTGGTCTACAGATACTTGCGATCCAAGCACATAGGATCCTACACTATGAGCTCGTGAAGAGTGTGATGATTGGAAAGAAGAGGCAGCTCATCACCACATCAGCAGTGAGAAACACGGCTAATGCTGCAGTGTTCAGTACAAGGGCCAATCTGTTAGTGAGGGAAAACATGCCTGTCTCCCTGCAAGTGTTGAGGATGACCTTCAATGGAAGCCCAAAGTTGACAGTATATATATATATAATATATATATATATATATATATATATATAATATATATATATATATATATGTATGTATATATATATATATATATATATATATATATATATATATATATATATATATATATATTTATATGTATATGTATACAATTGTGTATGCAAGTAAATATACATATACGTGCCTTTTATCCGTATATGAGCATATAACCTGCCTTTTATAGATAAATAGATAAATAAATATATTTTAATTGTTGTGTGAGAAAGTATATATAATCCGATTATAAAATATAGTGCCTTTCAAAAAAATCCTAAATTTGACGACTATATCTCGTGGTTAAGAAAAAATAGATCTTACATTTATATTGTTTATGAACGCAGCCAATCACCCTCTCCCCGCAGACCCATGCATCAACACACAACTTCTGTCACAGACACACATACTTTAACTTCTTTATAAGAAGAAGGGGACTTAACTCATGTTAGCAAAATTCAAAATTGGTAAAAATTATGGTTCAAAATCTATTTTTACCACTATCTGCGGTTATCCCGATGAAAATAAGTTGACAAAAAACTTACTATTGTCGTGACGACTGTCCTGCTAGAATTGGAGCGACATGCGTGCTAATTTGTAGAGTGCATAAATTACATTCATGTACACACATAGACAAACACATCCTGCCTTTTATAGATATGCATATATATATATATATATATATATATATATATATATATATATAATATATATAATATATATATATATATATATATAATATATATATATATATATGTATATATATTATATATATATATATATATTATATATATATACAGATATATATACATCACGTGATCACGTGACCGACCAGGCTATCAGATGTTGCTACATATCGCTGGTCACAATGCGCTTCGCATTGTTTTAGCCTTCAAACGACGCCACCCCACTGGCTAAGCGAGCAGGCCAATATATATATATATATATATATCTCTCTATATAAACGGCAGTTTGTCTGTGCGTTTTCTGTGTGTCTGTTTTCTCGTACCCTCACTCTGACCACGGCTTTCAACCGATTCTGATGAAACCTGACACACACATAGCCCAATGTCATAATTCAAAACTAACGCAGCGAAAATTTTGAAAAGTTCCCCCAGTTCTGAAAAAATCGATAAATTCGACATGGGGTCGAGAATCAGAAACCCAAACCACAGACCGTCTAGGGGACGCAACTCCACCTTTTTTAACTCAAAAAAATTTACCATCATTTTTTTTCCATTTTTTTGCTATTTTTTGGCTATAACTCTCTAAAAATGCTTTATAGTTTTTCCCTTACAAACCTGAGCAACGCGGGCGATACTGCTAGTATATATATATATATATATATATATATATATATATATGTATGTATATAGACGTAAATCTCTCTCTTTTTCTCTGTCTGTATGTCTGTCTGTCTCTCTCTCTCTCTCTATAAATATATATATATATATGCACACATATATACACAAGCATATATATGTAACTATACACATACACACAAATATACATATATACGTAGTATTATATTAAATATTTCAGCTTAAGTGCAATGAAACACAAGGTATTCATTTTATCTATCTCCTATAACTTCCTTGGAGGCATCACGATGTTATTGTATGCGATGCAAATTTGGCAAATGAACGTCCTTGAAGAACAGATAATCCAATAAGAACATTTAATGCAACGACTATGATAGTACTGTGATGTTATAAGGACAATTCTTGTAACACCTGAAAATTGATGCTGTTTATAAGCTCGCTAATTCGATGCAAGTTGCTGAGTTGTTTTCAATCAAGTAAAAACAGCTTAAAATTGTCAAAGAAAATATATTTGTAAGAATATTTGTGCTAAAGTACTAATTACAGCATTAAATAGATTTCTTGTTATCGCTTAAATGATTGCATCAATACTACCATTCATTTCTAAATGGTTACTTAGAAATAACTACGTCTCATTTACTAAATAATATTACTTGTTTGCACCTGATAAACCGTCCAAGATAAGATTCTTTAGTCGGATTATTTTACTAAAATGCAATGGCATTCGCATTTAATCATCTTTTCGGTTGTGTGTGCCGATAGAAATTTAACGTGATAGTGTATGGCCCAAAACGCCACATGTGTGTTTCATAGGTACATGTTGCATGCAAATAAGTATGCATGTATCTATCTGTCTATCTATCTATCTATCTATCTATCTATCTATCTATCTATCTATCTATCTATCTATCTATCTATCTATCTATCTATCTACCTCTCTCACCGCCTGTCTGTCAGTGTGTCTGCCTCTCTCTGTGTCTAGGTGTCTACCTACCTGCACTTATATATATATCTATATATATATATAAACACACACACACACATATATAAATGAAGATATATATGTATGAACACACATACACTTATATGTAGTATATATGCTTACTCATAGATATATATACATGAATTCAGACACAGACAAACGAACACGCATGCACGAATCAGCTTTCGATTATTTATGTCCACCACGTACTAATTGACTTGAGAACGGACTTAAAATTTATCTTTAACTAATAATAGTGTTTAGGCGGAGGCATGTCAGACCAGTTACGAAAGTTGCTTTGCATCCAAGTGGATTCGGTTTTATTCAAGCTGCGCACCAGCTATAGCGAGTGACTTCTAATATAGCACCATATAAATAAGTGTGGTCATATATACATTTGTGTGTTTTATGTGTGTGTGTATGTGTGTGTGTGTGTGAATGTATAACCGATGTAAGGGAATTAACTCAACCCTATTCCACCCCGTCCTCCCACATCACGAACAATTAATTTTTCTTGTTTACAAAGCTAAGTGACCGTTTCGTATTTCTTCCTCAAATTGTAGAGATTATGCGCCTTCAGCCACTGGGGTATGACGAGTCGCCTATTGAGTTGGCATCCTTTTTGTCTCGGGAGACAATGGAGTTGCGCATAAAATAATCTAGTCCGGCTTTTACATTTCGAGTCGCCTATATATCTAAGCATTTTATAGGAGCGAAACCAATGGTCACTCTATGACCGGTCATAACTATTAATTCCCTATACACAAACACACACACACACACACACACACACACACACACACACACACACAGACACACATACAACGAAATATATATCTGCAGGGTGTCCCAAAAAGTGTATACACTGTTAGGCAGCTGATAACTCAATTGATGACTTTTTTTCTTTCCAGATTGAATCCATTGGAATTAATGATGGCAGTCAGACTAAGCGAAACCAATGGTTACCATATGACAGGTAATAACTATTAATTCCCTACCCACCTCACATACACGCACCCCCACACGCAAATATATATCTACAGGGTGTCCCAAAAAGTGTATACACTGTTAGGCAGCTGATAACTCAATTGATGTTTTTTTTCTTTCCAGATTGAACCCATTGGAATTAATAATGCCAGTCAGGCTAAGCTTTGAACAAAGGAAATTGATTCTAAGATGCTGCTGGAAGTGTGAAAATGCAGTTGAAATGCAAAGACAGTTTAGGAGGGAGTTTCAAACAGATCCACCAACGCGACTTACCATTATTCAAATTAGAGTAAAGTTTGAAGCAGATGGAACTGTTCAGAAAGTCCACGCGAATCGTTCCGAAAGACATCGAAAACAGAAACCCCCCACAAAATAAGGAAGGGTGCTACAAACGTACACCAAAGTCCAAGATAACCTGTGCGGAAATCGAGTCGTGAGGTAGGTATATCAAAATCGTCTGCCCAACGCGTCGCATTTTGAAGCGTTGTCAATGGAAAAGTTACGTTCCAAGATTAGTCCATGCTATTAATGACGATGATCCAGACTGAAGAGTGCAATATTGCGAGTGGTACTTGGCACGATGCGTAGAAGATGCACACTTTCCAACAGAAATTGTGTGCAGTGATGAGGACACATTCAAATTAAATAGTTCAATTAACCACCACAATGGCACCTACTGGGGACCTGCGAATCTGCATGTTATGGTGGAACGCCTTGTTAATTCACCAGGAGGTACAGTGCGGTGTGGCTTATCATCAAGAGGATTAGTTGGACCATTCTTTTTTGACGCTATTGTGACTGGTCCCGTTTACTTAAAATTGCTGCAACAGTCTGTCATGTCAAACATTAGAGAATACTTTTAAGATGAAGGATTTTATTTTTAGCAAGATGGGGTACCTCCACCCTGCCATCGGGATGTTAGATTGTTCCTTAAGATCTTGCCAAACAGGTAGTTTGGACGAAGGGATTTCTTTGAATACCCTCCACGTTCACTAGACCACTAGAGTTTTTTTTTATGGGGATACATAAAAGACAAAGCCTACGTTATGAAGCCTGCAACAGTCGCTGATTATACAACAGCTATTGAACGAGAATGAACACAAATACCAAACTAATTGTTTTGTATGTTTGCGATACTATTGCTTCGCATTGTCAGAAGAGCCTGGGACAGAACGAACTTCAGTTTGGAAACATGCGTTGACAAAACGGAATAACGTCAGTCGATTTTATTAAATTTTGAAAATGAAATTTATTTTAATAAACATCTACTTTACAATTATTTAAAGTGTGTATACATTTAAGGGGACACCCTGTATATACAGACACACACACACGCGCAGATTAAATGTACGAGTTTTAGAAAGATACCCGTTATTGTTTAGAGTTTACTTTAGCGTGTAAGCCTTTGTAATCAGCTAATTCAGCTCAGAATATGAATTACTATCTTCTCAAAGCAGACACCACACGCAATTAAATACAATGAAAACATGGACGCAGACGCACACACTTGCGAAAATATACACTCCTACACGCACAAACAGAGAGTATACACGCACACAGCTGTATTACACAAACATCAGCATACAAACACATTCCAGTTTTACTGTTGTTCCGTTTTGCTTATTCCGAAAAATCATCACTCAAAGTTGTTGCGTCCACTTCATTTATGGCTAGTAGTAGATCTTCGCTAATGTCGATGTAATCCATCGTAACTGCCTCGCTGGTTATAGGTGACACGGCAAAGAAATCCACTGGTTCGTTCACATGTCTGTGTTCCAACGGGGTGATAAAGACACTTTTGAACTGGTCATTCATACGTCACTGAACCTGGTTGGACTATCTGTTAGGGAGCCATCCTTTTGGAGGAGGGTTCGTATTTTGCAGCATACTGAGGCTGTTTGTTTGGCATAATGGACGAAGGCATTTGGGTTTGACTTTATGTTTTTTTTATAACACGGGCTTCTTTGTCTGTTTTCTCCCTCACATAGGATTATTGCATGCTTTTCAATCTCTTTCATTGTTGTTTTTAGGCGGGACCATTCACTACTTTTGGAATGTTGGATGAAGCGATTTGCAACCGTCGTCCGTCGTCTAATGAAGGTCTTCCCTTTCCGTAGAATATTGTTCCTTTTTGTGTTGGCCTTGTCCTCTGAGACATATTTCTGGCATATGGCTTTCATAACAGACATGACAAATTCTAGTTTCATGCCAATGTTTGGTGTGGAAAAAACATTTCGGCCTGTCCTGTCTGAGGATCTCTTTTTGGATCGATTTCCAGTATGCTTTGTGGAAGTTCAGATTGGTGAGATTTTGGGTGCTTCCTTTAGGCTGTATGTCTCTGGCTACTTTTGGTCCATACATAGACAACTCTATTATGTTGTGATCCGAAACTAATGTCGGTGAAACTTTCACATCATGAACAATGCCCATATTGTTTGTGAAGTAGAGATCTAAAATATTATTCATCTTAGTTGGTCTGAGTAAAACTTGCTCCATGAATAGGGAATTGGTAAGGTTGAGCAGAGACTCCACCAGTGCTTGCTTGCAATATGTCATTCCTGAGAGCGTCAGACCTTTTGACCATTTGATACTGAGGAAGTTGAATTCACCCATAAGAAATACGCTCACATGGTGTTCCTGTTCCATGAGGAATTCTTTAATTCTTGTGAGGAAATCCTCAAACTTGCCTGTGTGGTTTGAGCATCCGGTGGGCGATATGTATTGCATGTGACTATATTGTGCTGTCTTGTGTATGCAATTAGAGCGTCACATACTGAATTTGAGTGTGACAGTAAGAACATATACATCTTCCCAGATGTATATAGCAACTCCACCATAGCTCCTTTCCCTTCTGTCTGTTCGCAGTATGGTATGTTTTGGTACGTGTAATTCTGCATCTTCTATATCAGGGCTCACACAAGTTTCCACGAGTGCTATGCATAGGGCTTGATTGCATACAGCAACGTCTCTCAGAAAGAAAATTTTGCTTTTGTTGTTGTGATTTAGTAAAAATATTGGCGTGACAAGTGTTCAGACGTTAGGGGGGGCATCCTATACCTGTTGATCGTGGAGGTCTCACCCAGTATTGGGCAAGGTTCCTTGTTTACGCTTGATGTAGCCAGGTCAGCTGCCGCACAATCTTTAAAAAGGTAGTATATTAAGCCGCAGGCTCCACTTCTAGTGGTGCTCTTCCGTCAATTCATTTACGTTTCTGTTTTGCAACCATATACCCCTCAGAACCGACTATGGTTTCTCGCGCAACTTATAAATGCAACTACGAAAAGATGCCGTTTTATGAGATGTGATAACGTAGGTATTCAGAATTTAATATTTTATTTGTCATATCACATATTGAACTGGAAATATGTTCATCAGAGGTAGTCTAAACTTAATGGTGCTACATCTAGCATTTATAAAATATAAACAGCTTGGAATAGTCTATCTATATATGTATGTGTGTGTGCGTTTGTGTACGTAAGTGTTTGTGTGTGTGCGTGTGTATGTATGTTTGTATACACACAGATAAATTTATATATATGGCAATTAAGAGGAATAATATATGTGCCTCTGAAGAAGCGCAATAAATATACTTACTATTAATCACTGTTCTGAGGAGAGAGTGAGTAACCATTACTGAAACTATGTGCGGCAACCAATTTTGTTACGTAAACGTAATACTCGGTGGCAAGACTAGAAACCTTAGTTTATGAAAGCTTTAATTTGCACTAGAACCATAGAAAGCGATAAGTTTCATAAAATTCAATTCGACACCATGAGCCCGCGTCTAAAATAAATAATTTAAAGTTTTTATTCTTTGATTTCGAAAAATAAGTGTAATATTATTTGAAAGAATATAGTAGCTCATGTAATGTTCTGAAAATCATACGCAAGCCACTGAACAAACAGCCACAGCAACTACAACAGTTCTTTAAATTCTCATAAAAAATTGGCTGTCCGACAAAATTCACTTAACTATGCATTAAACCAGTGACAAGCAAGTATGCTATTTTTTGTTCCTTTTCTGCTCCCCTTCAAATGACTGTGTTAGACTTATCAACTACCTGTTAGCTCCAATATCTCGAAGTTTATCCTCAAGTCCGTCATTTGCAGCCGTCTTCACACTTCACACATAACTTTGGTATCTTAGTTTTTAGAGTCACAATATATACCCAATCATTCCTTGTAGCTACCTTCGATAATTCTCCCACCGTCCAGATTTTTTCCGCCTTATATCAACCCACTGAAATCGAAAGTCAATATCAACGGCATGAATCTCAACAGCTTGGTTTCTGATTACAAATACCTTGGGTCATACATATCATCATCTGGAAAAGATTTTCTAACTGGAAGGGGTATGGCCTGGTCAGCCTGTAATGATATGCATAATATCTGGTCATCAAATCTAAGTAGAGACTTCAAACTTAAAATCTTCAAAGTCACAGTCGAACCAATTCTACCGTGTGGCTCAGAAGCCTGGATGTTATCAAAGACGCTTGGGTGGCGGTTGGATGGATCCTACACTCGCCCCCTTGTGGGAGCTCAGGGTCTATCGTGGAAGCGTCATCCAACCAGAATGCAGGTGTATGGAAACTACCACCTGTGTCATCTCTTGTGAAAGGTAGGAGAGTCCAGTTTGCTGGATATTGTTGTAGAGCTGAAAACGAGGCAATTTCTACTCTTCTCCTCTGGAAGCCATCTACTCGCAATACCAGAGGGCGCACACTCTCCTACCCTGATGTAAACACCTGGGATACAGTCATCTAGCAACATGGCCTCTGTAATGCTATGATGGACCGTGAAGACTGGCGTAGCATGGTAAATTACATTGTCTCGACCACGGTCGAACAATGATGATGATGGGTTGGACCACAAACCTGGGGAACTACCTAATCCAACTATTCATCTGGAATATGTTTTCTTACTCTCGCATTACTTTATTAAGTACTAAAACTCTACCATCATAATAGCTTATTTTATTAGGTATCTATAGTTTAATTTGCATTAAGTGTAGCGCATTGCAAACCAGCCATACATTTTTTGTGAACGTGTCTACACTTCCTATACAATGCTAATTTTTTCTTTTAATCTCAAGATTTTATTATTTGAATATCTCTTGTTTTTATAAGAGTACTATTGATTTCCACATTCTGTATTTCTGTACGGAATTCCTTTGCGCATACTACATTTAACATCTTACATTTATTCTTAGCTTAGATTTCTGTTTCTTTCAAATGTTTTCAATTTTGTTAATGAGTATGTGACCTTAGACCATATGTCTCTATGAAGCATTCTCCATGATCCTGATAAGATTGTTCCATATGTCCATGTATCTGTGTTAGATTTTCCGTCCGTTGTTGGTCGCGAAATGATAATAAGGGCCATCATGATTATACTCTCAGAGTTTAGAATCTTTGTGCTATCAAGAACAAACGTGGTAGTATATGTATCTAGCAACTAATTCTAACATATTTTTGTAAACTATTTGGTTCTCAGTCAATTCAAACAAATTCTAGTTCCTAATATTTTTTTAAAGCTAAGGATACCTCTTTGGTCAATATGATTTGCAATTACTAGCCCATCTTTTATACTATAACAAAACAATGCACAACTTACCAATTCCAATCAGTTAAGATCACAAGCCATGAAATTATTATTACCTCCGCCATCGCTAATGCGGAAGTATTGTTTTCAATGGTTTTTTTCCCGTGGGCAAGATATCTTAAGAACCGCTTGAAGGATTCGGATGAAATTGCCATAGATATTTGGTCTCGTAACTGGCACGAACTGAATAGATTATCGGATCGATCCGGTACCCGGCAAGGATTCTAGATCATTTCTTATATTTACTATACTTCACATGAAGTATTACGATCCTACATTCATTGTAAAGTCTTTCTCTGATTATCTCCCTTGAAAGCACGCTCATGGTTTCCACATAAGTTATGGCGGCGTTGCTGTTTCCAAAGTTTTGCTTTCGTTTCACTATTATTAATTTTACTCGCGTCTCACTCTTAGTAGAAACTGATGAATAAAGAAAT
The DNA here is from genome assembly GCF_006345805.1 of Octopus sinensis. Lineage (NCBI taxonomy): Eukaryota > Metazoa > Mollusca > Cephalopoda > Octopoda > Octopodidae > Octopus > Octopus sinensis. The sequence continues at coordinate 47,615,419 of NC_043004.1, read as the reverse complement.
CAAACTGCATTAACAAACGGCAACAAAACCTTTCAGAAATTCAAATAACACTCTACATATTCAGTGACAGCAATAATTTTATTTGATCCTTTAAAATTTTTAGTTTTACTAATTTTGAATATATCGCCCCTGTTTAAAACCTCTTACCTACTTGACAACTGCATTTCTAGCTCCGCCTCGAAGGAACCTTTACTTCTTTGACTCACATTTTGCGCGCAACGATGTTGTTAAATCTCCGTTAGCAGCGCCGTATGAAGGTCCTTTCCTTTTTGTTTCACGCACGGATAATTTTTTCCCTATAGACCGTAATGGTCTTAAAGACACTATACCTTCTCTATCCGAGAGAGAAATTAGGTCTGGGACTTACTCTAACTGCTCTGGCGTCACGTGGAAAAGAACCTCCTTAGCAGTCCCAACTCAATTCTCTCGCCTCTATCTTTTAACTTCCAGGAGATTCTCACCAACATCTGTACGATTACAGGCGAGAATCCACCATGCGTTCTGGCCTGGTGGGTCTTTAGATATTGTAATTCATACTGCCTTTCTTTCCATGCACGCTGGAAAGAGGGCGACTTACTCGGTGCGACGCATAGCCGCCGAACTCTGTATCGCCTCGGTCTTAAAAAGGTCCTCTATTACGCCGTACTGCCTCGCTCTCGCAATTTGATGGATATCGTTTTAAGGTTTGTTTTACACCTAGTCGCGTTTAGCGTTTTCGTGTATCCTTGTCTTTGTGCTCACGTACCTGTAGACAACTGTCCATTTCGCTATTGCTTGAAGCACGTCGCTTCAAGGCGTCAGTTCTCCCCTCCTTCCATTCATTTTCAGATATTTTGCTTCCTTGTTTAGTTTTTCTATTTTGTTCTCCAATGAGATGTTAACCAATTCGTCAGCTGCCGGGATATTTGCAAAATTCTCTTTCCGCCCCTTACTCCATTTTTGTTGCACTCTTCGTAATTGTTGTCAATGTTGTTCGTGCTATTACAATTTCCCTGTAGTGAGGAAGGCTCTACTTCTTCCTTCTTCTCGCCTTCTTTTCACCTTTTCATAATCTTTTTTTTACTCTTCAATTCTTCTTCTTCTTCTTCTTCTTCTTCTTCTTCTTCTTCTTCTTCTTCTTCTTCTTCTTCTTCTTCTTCTTCTTCTTCTTCTTCTTCTTCTTCTTCTTCTTCTTTCTTTCATTTCTTGCTGCTGTCTTTGTAGGAAAGACTGGGAAGTCCTCGTGCAAATTACCTTAACAGCTTCCTTCCTCATTCCAGCTTTTCGTTGCCATCTGCAAAATTTACGTTCTTCGAAGCAAATTTGGAAGAAATTCGAAAACAAAAAGTTTTGTATCAACCCCAAAATGGGGCTTTGGTTGATGAACCTCATCACCCCACCCCACAAACAATGAGCAGCTGGCCTGCAAAACGAATTAACCAACAAAATACAGTATATAGCATTTTGAAACAATTGAATTAGTCATAAATTTACAGTGTACCAAAATTTATGGCGACAATAATAATAATTATCATTATCATTATAACAACAAAAATCATAATAACAATAATATTCAATCATTTAATCAGCACATGCTCTATATATATGTAGATATGTATCTGTGTGTATGCATTCTTTTCTTTCTTTCTTTCTTTCTTTCTTTCTTTCTTTCTTTCTTTCCTTTCTCCTCCTCCTCCTCCTACTACTACTACTACTACTACTATTACTACTACTACTGCTACTACTACTACTACTACTACTACTACTACTACTACTACTGCTGCTGGTGCTGCTGCTGCTACTACTACTACTACTACCATTACTACCACCACCACTACTACTAATGGTTTCGAATTTTGCCTTAAGGGCAGCAATTTTTGGTGGGCAGGGAATAAGTTGATTACATCGTCCTTAATATTTAACGGGTACTTATTTTATCGACTCCGAAAGGGATGAAAGATAAAGTCGACCTCGGCTCGGCGGAATTTGAACTCAGAGAATACCAACGGGCGAAATACCTATTTCTTTATTACCCACAAGGGGCTAAACATAGAGGAGACAAACATGGACAGACATAGGTATTAAGTCGATTATATCGACCCCAGTGCTTAACTGGTACTTAATTTATCGACCCCGAAAGGATGAAAGGCAAAGTCGACCTCGGCGGAATTTGAACTCACAACGTAACGGCAGCCGAAATACCGCTAAGCATTTCGCCCGACGTGCTAACGATTCTGCTAGCTCGCCGCCTTAATAATAATAATAATAATAGTAATAATAATGATAAGAAGAAGAAAGAAGAAGAAGGAGAATAATAATACACATATAAACAAATACATACATGCACACGCACACGTGCACATACACATATATAGAGGCTGTAACAATTTTTCTATGTAACTCATTAAATATTCATGAATTGTAATTAAATATATATGAGGTTTTAGTGTGTTTCGAGGATCACTTATATATTGATTAGTGAAACATGTAAATTATTTCTTCCAGAATATGGGGCCCATGATAATTGCTATTTGGATCTCTTGGAACAATTGACAAAACAGTGTAGGCCTAAGGTCATTTAATCCCTATTAAGAAGATTTATTACAGCCAAGTTTATTCGACAAATGACACGGCATAATGCATATAAAAATTGATTACAATCATTGTATAGTCATTAAACCCTTGCAAGTTCCCACTATATAATTCTACTGAATGGATAAAGGCTATTCTGCCAAATGGACTGTAATTTCTAAATGATAATATATGTCCCGGTGACATGGAAATTTAACAAAGCAGATTTCTAAAATATCTCATTAAGTGTGATTCACGTTTGGATAGAATTGCTTAAAGAGACAAAGTGAGTTGAGGGTTATGATAAAAAAAATCTAATATTAGATTAAGTTTTCTATTATTATAGAAAGAATTTACAATATATGTATCGGCACCTGAACGAATGCTCCTTGCAATTTGTAGCCTATTACATTATGTTATCTTTCGAACATTCTGTTGTTACCTGCTTCTCCATCCAACCTACCGTACAAATGACTGGTTTGAAAAATCCTTTAGTTTTCTTTTGCTATATGTATAAATTATACGCATAGGATAGGGTATTGAAATCTTCCAAGTATTTCAGAACAAAAGCAAATAAAGAAACGACATTATATACATTCAAACAAATACATGCAAACGTGTATAGAAAAGCGTGCGCACAGCTATTAATCGATCGATCCATCGATCGATCCATCAATCCATATATGCACACATACACATGCAAACACAATCCGCTCCATGGACATCGATCTCACAAGATTCTGATATCAATTGCCAACAGCGATTGAAACAGTGGTACCCACTATAATTGATTCAAACGTATTTATTTACGTATTTATTTACACATGCAAACAAATGAAGTTTATTGCGTCCTATGGATCGCAAGTAAAATCCTCGAGAAGTAATCCTAGTGTCGTCTCATGAGAAAGTCGACGAGTATGCGTAGCACACTTCAGAAAAGACCTCTAAAAGAAACACCGTTTGCCACAAACATTTATACGTCGGTTTATTTCGCACAAACGTGAGGAGGAGGATAATATTAACACGAAGAGTAGCTTCACGTTGAACAGCGACTGTCACGTTCAGTTACATGTTTTGGCTTACGCATTAGCAAATCAAGAGCAGAAGAAGGTAAAATATCTAATGAACGAAGGAGAGAGTTAAGGCATTAAACTCCCAAGAGTCAATGGTAAAAGTCGACGTAGCATGTGTCTCAAATTGCCATTACATTGTTGTATGTTGCTGTCAATGGAAAAGATTACTCTAAGATAAATGCATAAAAAACCCCCACAAAAATACAATGCATTTGCCGTTGTATGTGTACATATCAACATAAGTAATATTGATAGAGTATTCTCCTGAAAACCTTTGCCATGTGCAAATATAGTTATTTGGGATTGAAAAAGGGAATAATGTATAACCATGCAGATTCATGCCACACAGATGTGAATCACTCTTTCAAAATTAGTGAGAAGAATACTTATAGACAAGTACTTCAAAATCTGTAGTAACATTAGCTTAATTATAAATTAGCATTCATGCCAATAAAGTTTTGGTGCAATTAGTTATCTTAGTAAATATCTAAAAGACAAACTTCAAAGGTCAGTATTTTCGGGCAAAAAAGTCAGTAGTTTTGGCTATCACGCAAAAATGAAGTAGATTTTCATTCGAACTTTTGCTTGACCTGGTTTTGAATGCAGAATTTGTACAGAAAGAATTGTAACTGAAAATTAAAAATGTGTTTACGTCTCGTTGTCTTTTTGTTTGGATTATATTTTACTCTTCTGTAAACCCACAAAACGGTTTTACCATCGCGAAACCAGGATTTTCTACACCTGAAGTAATTCCGCATTGACCTTGAATCTGACAGCGTTGACAGCCCGGGGCTCGGATTGAGTGCTTCTTTGGGAAAGTTACTATCCTTCTATTCAACCAGGGTCTTTATGCATATATATATATATATATATATATATATATATATATATATATGGAGAGAGAGAGACAGAGAGAGAGAGAGAGAGAGACAGAGAGAGGGAGAGAGAGAGAGAGAGAGAGAGAGAGAGAGAGAGAGAGAGAGTTTTGAAGTGATGTACATATATTGTAAATTTGGAATAGTAATGTAGTGAGAATGTTGGATGATTTTATATTTTTTATCTACACTTTTAGCGCTTTCTTCCCTTATCACATTTATCAAAAAGTGGTTTAAAGTTAGATTTCTTGGCCTTTTTATTTATAACATTTGTGTGGATGTTTGCCAAACCAGGTCGAATAAAGAAGTACATTTTTTTTAAGAAGGAGAGGGAGGTAAAAGGCGTGGCTTTTGTATTGGTATGGTCAGACTTGTTTGTATAGTACATACTAGTCTTTTAAGGTGAGGAGGGGAAAATAATTGTTCATTTGAATTGATCAAGCTTCTAAGAGAACAACTAGATGTTGCTTTTGACTTCCTTCAGTAAAAATTATAATTGCATTTCCAGCTCTTTTTCTTTTGTATTCGTTAAAGAATAGTTGCACGGATATGGTCAACTTTTAGATTGAAATTCTAGATGATCTCGAAAGATTAATTTTGTAGTTCACTGTACACTCACACATCAATTATATATATATACGCACACGCACATACTCACACACCCACACCCACACACTAACATATACACACCACACATACACACGATTAAAAAAAAAATAATTAAGATAGTTAAAACTTCATCTCTGCGGTTAAATAAATTTGGAAAGTTTTGGTCATTTTAGCCACTGATCTAGATTTTCGTCCAAGTATTTGTCCTTCAGACTGAAAAATGGAATTTTAAAAAAGGAATACACAACGCTATCAATTATATTTCCAAATTTATCTATTTCTGGTTCGCTGTTTTGGGTCGACCCAAACTTCCAAAAAGCAATGGAGCTACACTTCATAAAGAAGTTCTCATCAAAATTAAGTGCTTGAAAAAAGGAAATGTGTGAAGGAATGTTTAAAGTTCGGAAAGATAATGGAACTATACTTCACAAAAAAAGCCGTCAACAAGAATTAAGATAAATATATATTTTTTGATATTCCGCCTATGAAATTTCTATATCATTTTGAATGAATATATGTTTAAGATGATCTCAAACCATTTCTAAAACCTTTATACCACATTGTTGATGGACCTTGCAAAACATGCTAGATTCCGAAATTCTATAACAATAGCTGCTTTCCAACTTGCCTCTCTTTCACCTTTAGAAAATTCTAGGTTGGAGCTTCAAAATATATTCAAAACAAAACAGCCAACCAGCAATAGAAGAATTTGGAAGTATAATTGTGACAGCATTATGTATTGCTTTATTAAAATTCCATTTTGCAGTCTGAAGGACAAATACTCGGACGAAAATCTAGAGTATAGGGTAAAATGACTACAACTTTTCAAATTTATTTAACCAGAGAGATTAATCTTTAATTATTTTAAGTAATTATTAACAAAAATATTCAAAATCCTTATTTGTGTATGTGTGATGTGTGCATGTGTATAAGTCGACCAAATCCAATACAATTATTCTTTAATGAATACAATCGAACAAGGCCTGGAAATGCAATTATAATTTTTACTGAAGAAAGTCGAAAACAATGTCTCGTTTTTCAATCTTTCACCATCTTAAAAGGCCACTAAATGCTAAGCAACCATTTCTGACCATACCAACACAAAACACTCTTTAACTCACCCTTCTTCTCAAAAATGTGTTTCTTCTTTCTTCCCCTTTGCTTGGCAAACCCCACGAATATATATATATATATATTATATATATATATTATATATATATATATATATATATAACAAGGACAAGAGTATGTGAAACATTTTGCTTCTATATAAAAACAGATTTTATACAATGCCGTTACAATGATAAGAATCGGTTTGAAACGATTTTCTACTCACTTACACACGCCTAAGCGAGCATACACAATAAGAACCAGTCTCACACATACACAGACACACTAGAGAAACATATATATCTTTGTAAATAAGTGTGTGTGTATGCATACATATTCATCTACGTATATATATATATTTATATTTGTGTATGTATACACACACATATATGCATTTATATATACATATATTCATTAATTATGTGGAAATATTTCGTAGTTATATCAAAAATATATCTTCTGGAATTTGTGCAATGCAATTAGCGATAGAGGTCATTAATAATGAAAAGAAGTTGACTGATAACGTTGCTGTAAATAGACATTCATGCATAAAATCAGCTGATACAAAGAAATATCAGAAAAATATCAAATCTCTTACTGAAATATATATTCTTAGAATATATTTTTACCTTCAGACACTTTTTTGTTTCCCTTTATATTTCTCTACGTCAAATATACACTGGACAATAAAAACAACACGAATATTTCGTCACTAGAGGTCCAAAGATAATGAAAAATCTCTGTCGCTTTAATTTAGTATGGTCGTACGGATAACAGTACAGTACAGAAACGGACGTAGTATTAAAAACACAAATGCAGGCATACCTCAATTTCTGTTGTTCCTAGTTTTTGGACTTTACGCAGTTATTGTTTATTCATCTATTTGTTTATTTATTGATAAACCTGAATTTCAGTTAGTTTAATGGATGTTATATAGTCCTTATCGAACGTATATTGAAACCATTAAATCTTTTTAAAAGATACATTTAAAAGCCAAGTGGAAAATCAAATAAAATACATGGCAAAATATGTTCAAACGGTACAAATATAAGTTAATAATCTGTTGAATTTTATATATGTGTGTGTGTTACATGGTTTTACATCGTCTGGGAACCAATTGCCGACGAAACTTGAGTTATACTTGTACACAGAGTAAGATTTGTAAATATCACTAGGAAAGTAAACAAAATTTTCCAATCGAAATCTTACATCATAGAAATAAACTCATGTAAATAAACTGTTAAATATGTCACAGTTGTACCAAAATACTTTTGTGGATAACGATTAATGGAAGGGCTTAATAAAATGAAAATAATTCAATTTCATGGAAAAAAATGCATGCAGTGGTGCGCAAATATAGCTCTGAATATGTAGTTGGTTGTAAACTTATGCTACATATTAAAATATATATTTATAAATATTAGTAAAATATTCTATATTTAGATGCTGTTTCTGTTTTTGTTACTTAAGTCAACACAGATTTTTTTTTTCATTAAGTGTTAGCTTCGTCACTCGATGTCAAAACGGAGAATTAGTATTTGTTTTGTAGTTTTTACACATACGAGGAATGCCGAAATAATAGAAATTTAGGCACAAGGCCAGCAATTTTTGGTATACTAGAAATGAATTATATCGACCTGAGTAACTGATTACTTTTTCGACCAGTAAGGGATGAGAAGCAAGTTCAACCTAACTGGGATTTAGACTCTGAACATAAGCCGCCGCAAGAAGTGCAGCTACGCATTTTATCCAATAAGCTAACGATTTTGCCAGCTCACCGTTTCAGGTATGAACATTTCAGGTAAGAACATTTCTTGCCTATCCAATAAAGTATTCAAGTTTGTGTATTTGTGTGTTTGTGTGTGTGTGCATATATATATATATATATATATATATAACGGGAAGCTTTATGAAAATAAACAAAAGACGAAGGCAGGTGGAATACAAACAAACAATTGTATTAGTATGGCGCTCAGGAATATATATATATAAAATAGAAAAGAGTGAAAAAATACAGAAGGCTTGTTTTATAAGGTTAAAGAATATATTTAAGTCGTTATGTTAGAAAAATGTTATAAAATTTTGTGTATAGTAACATAGGTTTGGGAGAAATAAACGGTTTCGTGTAAACTTCTCAAATTTCTCAAATTTCTTTACCTACATCGTGTCATGTCTTCGTTATGTAGTGCAAAGAAGAGTTCCAGCAGGGGGAGGTAATCAGGGACTTCTTCCGGTATAAGGGAGATAATCGTTTTATATATATATATTTTTTTTCAATGGGATGAGTTTCTTTGAATAGGAATTTTAGGATAGTTAAGTTCAGGCTTATATTTTTCAATGAAAAATGTTTCCTTGTTTAATCTAATTTGTGTTGGTGTTCCAATAGCACATTGATAGAATGGACAGATTAAAAAATGTGGTAGTAATTGCTTTGCGCATTTCTCAATATGCTCACTAAAGGGTATCATTCTATATTCTAGGAATGCAAGCTCTAGTCAGAGTGCATCAGCGTCTGAGTGATAATCCCGTAGACCCTACTTAGTTTTGGTGGAAGCCCGAGCATCTTATGACATAAATTATGTCTTCTGAAGCACAAGTAAACTTAGATTTGATCTTGAATTTTTGTCCCTCTTTGAAGAGGAATTCTGATCCGTTTAGAAGTTTTGGGCATGTTGCGCAGTTTGGTCTACCACATTCTTTTACTTTTGCATCCGTAATTTCAGAAAACAATTTGGCCTCTCTGGGAAAATCAGTAGAGATGGCTTTTTTGTGGGGATAATTTTTATTTTAATCTTAGTAATAATGTTTACAGCGAGTTTCTCTGATATGAGTTTCGAGCTGCAAGTATAAAGGGAAAATACTCCAAGAATAACTTAATCCTGAAAGAGAAGAAATTCTACACTTTCCATTTGACACATTCTGATAGGCAAAATATTTTAAAGTGAAAATGACTTTATAAATACGGTATTTCGTAAAAGACCCATCCATAACCTCAGTGTGAAATAGATTGTTTTTCCATAGGTTTCTTGGAGTGCATTCAATGTATCTCACCTCGAAAGATTTGGTTGTTAATTCCAGCACACCCTCCTACTATGTAACAGCTATTTGCAATAAAGGACCCGAAATACCTGTTACATGGTAGTAGGGCGTGCAAGAAATAGCACCAAATCTTTCCTTTTCTGGGAAAAAGAGCCATTTACATGTGATTTCAAAATCACATTCGTTGAATGCATACACACACACAAACATATATATATATATATATATATAATATATATATATATATATATATATATATATATATATATATGTATATATGTATATTTATGTATATATGTATGTGTGTGTATATGTGCATATCTGTGTGTGTGTATGCCTATATGTATATCATTCAACCACTACCGTGGGTGAATATATTCTTAAGTCCACCATTTCGTCAATCACAGCAGCTTCCAAGCTTCACCACTAATTCAGTACTCAACGAAATTGCAAGGTGTTAACAGTTTTAAAGAGAACTCATCCTCAGCTACAGTTGGCATAAGTAGTTTGAGATCTGGTTCAGTAGAAAAAAGTTGCATCAAAATATCTGTGACCTTAAAGGGCCAATAAGACACCTATTGATTTTCAATTAACAATTTTTTTTAAATTCTAAAACAAAAATATACTTTGCTTAGGCTTAAATGATAGAAAAACGCATGAAGAATTCAAAATCGTTAGTCACATTCAACAATAATTAGTAGAAAAATGTTATGAGGTAAAATGCCACGAAATGTAATGTCAGAAAGTCAGGAAGTAAGAAGTAATGCCCCATGCAATAAGAATAAGAATATATGTCTAAAATGAATGATTACATTCTAAGGCGGCGAGCTGGCAGAAACCTTAGCGCTCCGGGAGAAATGCTTAGTAGTATTTCTCTTGCCGCTACTCTCTGAGTTCAAATTCCGCCGAGGTCGACTTTGCCTTTCGGGGTCGATTAAATAAGTACCAGTTACGCACTGGGGTTCATAAAATCGACTTCAACCGTTTGTTTATTCTCTCTGTGTTTAGCCCCTTGTGGGCATTAAAGAAATAGGTATTCCGCTGTGATCCACTTTTCTTTTTATACATTTCGTATCTATTCAATTTGACGTTCAGATTATTTAATTAATTTTTCTTAACTAAACACTTTGAAAATTCCGATACTGATACAATGCGTCACATACAACAGGGTTTAATCTTAATGTTTTGTATTTTAGAAGTTATTTCGTCAGAAGTTACAGAGTGACAATGGACAAATTTGTGTTTGATAAGTGCCAATACACGAAACTCTCATCTTTTGACTTACTCTCTAACTTCTGCCGATGATACATATTACATACATGTGTTAAAAAATTTCATCCTGCAATCGAACCAATGAAAGAGCCTCTACCTGGTCGCTCGACACGCTAAAAGGAACAACTATAGTATCCTCCTACCTAAATCACGCGCCTATTGTCCCCTAGAAAGACGGTTTGCTGAAGGCTGAAATGTTTTCGATGATAGGTTTGCAGTATCATGATTGCTTTGAGGCTAAATAACAACATTATGGTAAATTTCTTTATTAACACCCGCAGGATTTTCACTGAGAAAGAAAAACAAAAAATTGGATTTTTTGCATGGAATCAAATACCCTGATCTCCTAATATACTGCAAATCCCTTATTTTTAGTTCGGATAAAATGGTAAGGGGGCGGTCCCCCAATCCCGGAATCATTGGAAATTATTATTTCGTTGAATGAATGTCTGTGACCTCTTAATATTGCAAAATTAGGTTACTTAAAGTGAACCTGGTAACTGATGGTTTTAGTGGTCTTGTTGTTTGTAACTTTTGATGAGCCATGGTGCAACCAACATCATGGTAAAAATCCCTACCATTGATTTGGTGTGGATGGGTAATATCAAATAATTCAATCACAGCATATATCGAAAATAAACATGAAAAAAATTGAAATATTCTCATCACTTACATGGAAAAATTGAAATGTATTATCCTTCAGTATTTTATAAGCTAAAATCTTAAATTATTAATTGAAACATTATTCATATCCTTATAGCAACAACGCCCAGAAAAATCATGGATGACATGGAAATATGCGAGAATGAAAATATTCTTAAGATTATAAACCTGGAAAATACAGGACAAGTTATTACACCTGTAAAAGTAAAGGACGAGCTGTTACTTCTAGTAAAGAATAAGAAACCTTTTACTTAAAATATTGCAGCTAACGTTAAAATTTGAATATTAAAACTTATTTTATTATAGTTTACAAATAAACACTATACGTATTTAAGTAGAATTTGGCTAATTTACTACCTTAAATGCAGAAAAAAGTGACTAATTAAACAAACTTACAACTTAGCTTCACAGTTTTGTGCAATAAATTTAAAAGATGAGAACTGTAAAGAGTGATAAAGTAGAAGAACTGGCATTCTTTGCTGCAATATTTCAAGTAAACAGTTTCCTATTCTTTATTTTACTAGATGTAATCGCCTGTCCTATATTTTACAGGTGTAACAACTTGTTCTGTACTTTTTCAGGTTTATAATCTTAAAAATATTACTTTTCATGCTCGCATTTATCCATGTAATGTATGTATAGATGCATGCATATATCTGTGTGTATATGCGTGTGTATGTGTATATGTATATGTATATGTATATGTATATGTATATATATATATATATATATATATATATATATTATATATATATATATATATATATATATATATATATATATATATATATAACTTATAAAATAAGGGCAAAAGAAAAATTCTAATGCCAAATATGCCGAAAATAGACAAATTGTCAATAACCATTATAATTTATGCGTCACCGAAACAAGCCGATAGAATTTTCTAAAAAATTCCGTTATTACCGTATTGGTTCCAATTTCAGGGTTAATTCATAAGAATTTTCTCCTCCTCATATATATATATATATATATATATATATATATATATATATATATATATAATATATATATATATGTATGTGTAATGTGTGTGTGTTGTGTGTGTGTATATATATTACTCCATACCACAAGTTAGAAATGAATAGGTGACCTCGAATTAATAGGGACCACACAGGTTATCATTTGACAAGAACACAACAATTTTGACCATTCCAAGCTATTCCATTTCTTTATTCTCGATGGACTTAACTCTCCTCCCCCACTGTTTTCAATTACTTTTAGTCTTATCATTATTCTTGTCTTTATTCTTATTTTTATTTATATACCTAATTTCATTTTTTTTATTTATATTTTACCTTTTTCTTCTTAGCCTTCTTTCTTCTTCCATCTTGTTGTTGTGTTGTTGTTGTTGTTGTTCTTCTTCTTCTTCTTCTTCTTCTTCTTCTTCTGCCTGATCCATCTAACCTCTGCGGTTTATATATAATTATAATATATATATATATATATATATATATAATATAATATTATAATATATATATATATATATATATATATATATATATATATATATATATATATATATATATATATATATATATATGCGTGTGTGTGTATGTATATATATATAATATATATATATATGCATTAATTAATTTAATAAATGAAAGATATGCATTGATACATACAATGTACATACCTACATCTATATGTATATATATATACATGCATATATGAGTACAGGACACCACAAAAAAAAACTAGAACACAGCAAGAAACGAAAACATAAAAACAAAATATGGAAACGGAATTTTTTTCACAACGAAAAAACAGAGTACAAGACATACAACACAAGGAACATTCCCCTTCTTCAGGTGCCTCTGTTTCGAATTATTGCGTGCTTCGAAGGTATACACACACACACACACACACACATATAATATTTAAAGAGGACCCCCAACGTTAAGACAAGGCAAATATCTCAAATCATATATATTATTAACCACCGTACCTAATCGTTTTGATCACCTTTGAACTAAACCCCAAAATTTTGTGTGAGAGTGTATATATATAATTATTATTTGAGGGAATAAAATCCAAACTTACAAGGAAAAAGAATTCAATTTAGAAATACTAAAATCAAATTCCACACAATATAATATATATATATATATATATATATATATATATTATATATATATAAGCGAGAAAGAAGCAACAAGAATGGATAGGTTTTTAGTACAATCGTTTCATACAAGGACAGGCTTTATTAAAAGTTGTAAAAATTACAGCATATAAACGTGTCCCGTACTCATCAGCTAAAATACATGTGAGTTCTCTAGACATCCTAGTGGTTGAGGCTATACTCATGAAGTAATGTAGATAATTAAGTAACATAAACAGATTTCCAAAGCAGTAAATAGCAGTAATGTGATTAATGTGGCAAATACCTAATCATATAACAACAATTGATACCTACCTCATTGTGTTCAACCATTGATAAATTTATCGCCTGTGAATATGAAATTCCTCTTCATTTCTTTGGAAACTTACATCTACACCATTGGAAATTGTGCATCTATACAAAGGATTAATTCACCCTCTCTGTAATGCTAATAAGCAGGAATGAGACCCACCTCGCTGTGATTAACAATGGATAAATTTGTCTTCTGTGAGTATGTAATCCCTCATCATATCTCTGGAAATATATGTGCTCTATGGATTAGGTCACCTTCTCTGTGATGCTATTAGAACTTTTTTAAAATTCTGTGATAAGACTGTACATCATCTTTAAAGAACTTTAATGAACTTTGGAAATCTGTTATGTTACTTAATTATCTACATTACTTCATGAGTATAGCCTCAACACTAGGATGTCTAGAGAACTCACATGTATTTTAGATGATGAGTACGGGACACGTTTATATGCTGTAATTTTTACAACTTTTAATAAGCCTGTCCTTGTATGAAACGATGTACTAAAAACCTATCCATTCTTGTTGCTTCTTCTCGCTTATAATCACCCCACATTACTGTATTGTTAAAACAGTATAGTTTTTTTTTGGTGCATCTAAGTTAGGTACCATATTCAAGTAAATCATTTAAATTAACTTGAATCTTTATTGCTTTTTTGAATATATATATATATATATATATATATATATATATATATAAAATATTAAAAAAAACACCTTTATCAATTCAAAATGAATAATTAAATTACACCATCTAGAAAATTACCTATAATAGAAAGTTAAAATTAAAATAACAATAAAAAGTAAAGATTAAGTAAATTACAAAAATAATATAAAGTATATAATAGGTAGAAAAACAATATATAATAGGGTATATATATATATATATAAAAATAATATATATAACAATTGCAGCGTGGCAGGTGTTTATAAGCCATTTAAGAAACACACAAAAGCCGTTCGATTCACTTCAACATTTAAGTTTAATTTGTCAAAATATTTTCGTCGCTATTTCCGCGACCTGTTCACTGACAAAAATCCGAGCAGCACGGATTTTGTCAGTGAACAGGTCGCGGATTTAGCGACGAAAATATTTGACAAATTAAACTTAAATGTGAAGTGTGAATCGAACGGCTTTTGTGTGTTCTTGAATGGCTTATAAACACCTTCCACGCTGCAATTGTTTTCGTTTCAGCACACGATCTCAGATCAAATTACTTGCTATGCGAGTACATCTCCCTATATATATATATATGTATATATGTATATAAAAAGGAAATGAAGAAAATGCTGACAAAATAATTTAAGTAATTTAAGTAATTTAATTAGGTGAAAGTTCTTTTTACCGGTTGCGCATTTGTTATGCTTATCAAAAGTTTTTCCTCTTATCTGACTTTGTCAGATAAGAGGAAAAACTTTGATAAGCATAACAAATGCGCAACCGGTAAAAAGAACTTTCACCTAATTAAATTACTAAATTACTTAAACTTATTTTGTCAGCATTTCTTCATTTCCTTTTTTGATATATCACAACTCGTGTTCCACATCTCCTTTTTTAAAATCTATTATATATATATATATATATATATATATATATATATATATACATATATATATAGAAGAAAACATTATCCTGAGTTGCTACACAAGACTGAATCCGAAACCATGTTTTTAGGAAACTAGTTTCTCACTACTCTGCCACGCCTTTGTAGTAAGCAATCTGTTTATGAAAACTATTGTTATTGTTGCTCTTTATGTTTGTATTTTGGCGGCTTCTTTTAATTCAAGAACGGTGATTTGCATATATATTCTTTATATAAAGTGGCATATTCAAACGCAAATATGCTAGTCTCTGCTGTATATGTCACTAGTGAATAACTTCTCTTTCCAACAACAATGGCTTCATAACACTCTCCTCTAGTTTATAAGAGGTATTCAGTATTCTCGTTGTTTCGGTAGGAGACAACCAGAATCACCTGAACCACCCGAATCACCTGAACTTGGTGTCTAAATAAACCGCTGGCGATTTTATAATTCAGTGAATGAACTTTTTTTCAGATCAGTGCTTATTCCTACGTACTGATATAAATATCGGTTAATCATTTGTAGTGACATAACCGGGTTCTTCTGGCTGAAGAGATAACTTATGTCGAAACACCGGTGTACCAAAACCCCTTGCATCAATATTCCGAATGTGCCATGAATACCAGTGTACTTGGCTACTACTGTACATGTGTCTGAATTTACCGGGACGTACTAAAATAAATATACAAAATCATCACTTCAGTCGTCGCTGTGTACAGCGCAAATACCAATTTTTACATATACAAATATTTTCCAATATAGGTTGTTGATAATTCTGTATTTAGAATTAATTTAACTTTGCATTTGTCAAATTTGTCAATGTTGCTTTTATTGTCGATTTTTGCTGTCGTTATCTTTTCGTTTTGAAGACGAAGTCAATTTGATCGAGCAACCATATTGTTAAAATACGTTCCAGTCATATCCATCCAATTTGTTCAGTTTATATCAGTAATTTATGTAATTTGTCAACAATATCCTACACTATGCAACAGGCATAGATTGTTTCAGAGGGTTAGATCAGGAAGATATTCCAGTAAAATGTTTACGTTGCCATCATCAACATCTCTATCTTTCTATTCAGATACCTCTCTCACAATCCTTATCTCTCTCCGATCTACTAATCCACGCATAGAGAGAAGAGGAGAGAGGCAGAGATAAAGGGAGGCAAAGATTAAAGTTTGACATCAAACTGTTGTATAATATCTTTTACTTCCTTCAGACATTGGGTTGCGACCACTCTGGTGGGTTCCGCTTTGAAATTTATTTTTTAACCCGGTACTGATTCTAACGATCTTTTAGGCTTAACCGCTAAGTTGCATGGATGTAAGCAAACCAGCACTGGTTGTCAAGCACTTGTGTGGAGACAAGCACAAACACAGGTAAATGTATATATAATCACTTCATTACAGACATAAAGTTGTAACAAGCTTCGTAGAATTTCCGCGATCGTTTTCGTAGATGTACTGCTTATCTTTGTGTCAAAAATAGCATTAACGACAGCTTCGTTTTTGATCATTTGTCTATAGCGTAATTTGAACACAGCGTAAATGAACATGTTTTTGAACAGACACACACACAACACACACACACACACACACACACACACACACGCACACACACACACACACACACATACACACACAAACACATACACATATACCCGAAATCACGCATATATACAGAGAATATTTACACATAAGATCAAGTGCATGTACACACAGTAAACATTTGCAGATACGAACAAACGCACATGTATGTGCAGGGAATATTTCTATACACATAACCGTATATCATACATTGTATATTTCCAATGTGTAGTGCTCACAAAATACGGTTTTAGACGTATCATCTAACTGAATAGCAATCTTAAAGGTAAATGCATGCATATGTATTCCTTGCAGTTGTACGGCTGACAAAGTTAAATCCGAATTTAGAAATTAAATTAGCAGCCACGTCTTTGAAGACAATGATCAAATTCAACATTTCCAAGACTCTCACCTACATTACTGTCAAGCGTCTCACAGAAACCACTCAACATGACCAATCCTGTCATTTAAATAAAGTGTAAAGAACACTTCTATGGTTATAATATCAATTTATGAAACACTCGGTGACCACTTTAATTAGCAGAGTACTATAAATGTTGAAATTGCTCTCCACAAATTCATACATATACACTTGGTCACGCAAGTTTGCAAAGCCAAATGAGTTAATGAGTGCAAAGCAAAGACGCAGTGGAATGGTGTGATTACGTAGGTCGATAAAGTACTTATTGTGTCAATACACAAGAGAGGCCGAGATCCGTTCTTGCCATCTGGTTAGTCAAACCAGATACTTTCCTGCCAGATAAATTGGTATGTATAATTTTGTCACATTTGATAATCAGAAGTAGCAACTAGCCAACTATCGCTCAAAGCTCTTTGCTCAACCATTCACGATTACCCAGGAGTATTACTCCATCTTTTCGAATAATGGAAATTTTAAACCTTTATTATCTGATGTGTCATTCTTTATATTTATTTTTCACTATATGATCAAGTAAAGATAAAACTACTCTTTGATGATAGAACCAGAATAAAATACAGCTGCGACCTAAGTTGATGAGCACATGTATGTAATTCCGGTTATTGACTGATGCTGTTTTATTCTGAATGTAACATTATTTGTCGTTACATTCTTAGTTCTTTAAAAATAACTAATTACTGCCTTTTTTCCCTAGAATATATATGAATTTTTAAAATTTTCTATATAATAGCATTTCATATGCCAAACAAAATTCAATGATAACGTGCTTGAATATCTATCTGTCTATCTATCTATATCTATCTATCTATCTATCTATCTATCTATCTATCTATCTATCTATCTATCTATCTATCTATCTATCTATCTATCTACCTGCCTACTTACCTGCCTGTCTATCCGTCCGGCCGTCTGTATGTCCGTCCGTCCGTCTGTCTTCTGTCTATCTGTCCGCCTGCCTGCCTCTGTCTGTCTATCTATCTATCTATCTATCTATCTATCTATCTATCTATCTATCTATCTATCTATCTATCTATCTATCTATCTATCTATCTATCTATCTATCTATCTATCTATATGTCTGTCTATTTTATTTATTTATTTTATTTGTTCTTTTCTTCCCTTTTACGATCCCTCTTGATCGAAAACCTACGCCACCCTTTTTTTTGTTTCTTTTGTTTTTTTGTTTTTTTCATCCCCCAAAAGAAAAGCTCTACTTTGTAACTTGTCACATCTGTGTGCAGCC
>NC_043004.1:47581944-47594444 GCF_006345805.1 Octopus sinensis | reverse complement strand
TGAATACGTCTGTATAAACTGTTCTATAATTTGATTAGGTCTATCATATGTATAGGAATATAGGTAAAGGAATAAGAGTAATATGTATATCACTATATTATTATATCAATTTTGAATTAGCAGGTATATGAACGCACACGCACTCACACAAACTCACACATGCATATGCACACATACAGTGGTTGTTTACACGCTATCAAGTATGACCACCTTCGTGTATACTTCCATTTTATATAAAGTTGAATTATCTTCTTGTCATGAATGCCTACCTACCTACCTACCTACCTACCTATGTATTATCTATCTAACTATCATCTATCTATCTATCTATCTATCGATCTATCTATATATCTATCTATCTATCTACCTATCCATCTATCTACCAGTTTAATAAGAACAATTCTGTATCACTAAAAACTTTACTAAAGAGCACGCAAAACCTAACATTGTTTTCGCCCTTGTTAAGTTTTTCATACCTCATCACAAGCACGTACATTTCAGAAAGGATAGAATGTTAGAATACCACCTCACCCATTGCAAAAGAAGACCTTTTGTTGTGGCTTCAACAACAAGTTTGATTTTTGATCGACGCTGGAGAAAGGAAAATACCAACGCCTCAAATTTTATAAGAAAAGACGCCTACGAAACACAAATGGGAATATCTCATTAATAAATGCCGTAAAGATAGTGAAACAAAAATACATATACACACTAGGCGCGCACACGCTCTCTCTCTTCTCTCTCTCTCTCTCTCTCTCTCTCTCTCTCTCACACACACAAGAATGTTATTCGATAGTCCTTCCTTGTCAGGGGTTACTATGTCCCTGACGTGCTTTAATTTTCATCACATACGACTTCCAAAGATCATTTCAGCGCAAAGTGGGCTTAGTGTGTTTGCGAACTTTTTTGCTGTCGTCCCAATTATGTATATGTTTTAATGATATATATTGTTAAATTATGAGGCCCCTGTTACCAGAAGATTTATTACACACACACACAAACACACACACATACACACACAAACACACACACAACACACACACACACACACACACACACAAACACACACACACAAACACACACATACACACGCTTGCATGCACACATACACACATTCGCTCATACACGCGTACGTCATATATACATATATACATTATACACACACACACATATATATGTTTATGAGTGCGTGAGCGTGTATTTGCATATGTATATGTATGAATACACATGCGCATGTGTGATGTGTTTTTGTGTCTAACAGGAACGTGTGTTTGCATATACGTGTTCGTGTTCAAACGAAATAATTATGCACTCAGTACACGACCTTATTGATTTATATTTAGTGGTTCCTTCAATTTTTACTAAGAGTATCAAACAACGAAATATATGTATGATTCTTCAGACAATGACTTGCGAATGATGTTGTATTGTGGTGTTCAATTTTCGCACTAGTGGAGTTAATTCATCTTTAATTCGTAAGTAGATTTCAATAATGCGGTAGATAAAAAAGATCGCCAGGTTAACAGAAATTTCAGAGATTCTGTTAAGTCCCTCATTTATCAAGGGTGGCTGCTCTATCCTATTGTATCAGGTATAACGTATTCAAACATCTAGGAATAAAAGCAATAGTTTTCAATTTCAATTTCAAGTTAGAATCTTATGCTTAGTGATACACCTGGTACCTTCTATACCTTCAGTTACGCAAAACAGAAAGTTACACACACACACACACATGTTGTTTTAAATAACAATTTACATTTTTCTTGGATAAAAGATTACATACTGGGTAATATAATGACAATATACGCAGTAATTGACTGATTCTGTCTTTTTGTTGAAATCGTTTGAATAGTTCAGTATGATGAACCACATTAAAGCGAAGTAGTATTCACAACAGAATTGGACAAATGGTTTATGTGAATTAAGTGAAGTAAATGTTGTTTGTTCCTTCTCGAGTCATGCCTGACGTTTCTTTGGCGTATAGGTTCCCCACCTGGACAGGACGCCGGTCAGTCACAGGTGAGCTGCTAGATGCAGGAGGAAAGAGTGAGAGAAAGTTGTGGCGGAAGAGTCAACAGAAGTTCGCCATTACCTTCTGCCGAAGTCGCCTGGAACTTAGGCGTTTCGCTCATAAACACACATGGCCCGGTCTGAGATTCGAACCGGCGATCCCTCAACCGCGAGTCCGCTGCTCTAACCACTAAGCCCTGTGCCTCCACAGTGAAGTAAATGCCAATTTGACAATTTATATATCTAAATATTTGCTCTTTTCTCTTCATTTATGTTTTAGAATTTTTGCATATGCTGGTAATATCATTCTTTAAGCGAAGTTAACACTAAACCAGATACATATGTATACGATTTTGGTAAGAGTTGCAATCAAAAGAAAATTTAGCACATAGTCCAGAGCTTTCAAATATGTTTTAGTATTATATGGAATTGATATTTGAGTCAAACTTTGTATTGGTGATGTTTCTGATGTAGAATGTATTGATATTAGTAACACAGTTAATGCAATAGAAGTAATTAGACTTTATGATATTTGTAATCTACGGAGAAACATAAAGATATGGAACTGTGATATGGAAACGAGGATATGAAATTTTCGCTTATATAATTTTATGTTAAATTTATCTGTCTTACTCTTTGACCACTATTTCATTCATCATTTAAAAGTGTGTAATACTACGATGTAGTGAGAGCGTAAATATACATTCCCCTATATTAATATCAACACTTTTCAAAAATTGTTGTAGAATATTTGTAATTGCTATTGATAAAATGTAATTACCGTGTTTTCTAGAAGGCATGTAAATTCTAAATAGTATCCAGAAAGTTAACAATATCAAGATAATCCTTAACCCTGATCTTCAGATATAAGGTCTTACATATATTTTGAGATACTTCTTATACATATATCTCATTTGTCTTGCTATTGTTTCAGTCACGATGTTTTATATACGAGGTGTCAAATGTAAACAAGCAACGAGATCGAAGACGAAAAATGGGTAATGGGCGTATATGCCATATTTCAGTGGGGTTTGTCCCTTCATCTGCATCTAACCCTGTAATCATCGTCAAACACATTGCTTAAATAGCCAATACATACATGCATACAAACATACATGCATACATATATATTCTATATTTTCTTTATTTTCTCTCCTTGTTTATTTCTGTGTTCCTTTCTGTGGATGAGAGTAGGCTCGAAATGCTAAAGACTTTTTCACTTCCCGAGCGTATACTAATACATCTGTTTGTTGTCTACACCTCCTGTCTTCGTCTTTTGTTTTTTTTTGTGAATTCTCCCTATGTATATATATATATATATATATATATATATATATATATATATATATATATATATATATATATATATATATGTAAGTATATATATATAAATTCTTATATCCAATAACTATACACTATAGGTGTATAATTACCGGATGTATAAATTTTACATATTAAAAACATTCTGGACGCTGGTAATTAAGTACTTGCAGGTACGCTTATTTCGTTATGCAACCTTACCATATTATAAAGTATATTAAACGCTTTTAAAGGCAATACCGCGTTCTAATGCGTCGGCACTGCGCTCTCGCATTACTTCTTAAGGATATGTCTACAGATATTCTATATAAAATTATAACCAGCAATGATGTTTGTTACGATGTTTCGTATTCCAAAGGCAGACTATGTTGTTCAAAATTCTGGTATCAGCATTTCCAAAAGTCTGGTTGTTCCTACACGATCCTTCTCTACTGAAAATAAATTATCGCCGAGATTAATCTCGAAATCGACAGAGAGATGAATTATATATGTGCGTGTGTGTGAATATGTGTATGCAAGTATGTGTGTGTGTGTGTGCGTGTGTGTGTGTGTGTGTGTGTGTGCGTGTGTGTGTGTGTGTGCGTGTGTGTGTGTGTATGTTTGTCTGTATAACGTTATAACGCCCAGTTGAAGAGAGGTTATGTGTCTTGCCAGCGACCTATAACTCTATAAACTTTATGGTTTCAAAACGAATGGTCCCTCTCTAACCGGTCATAAATAACAACCTTTTGAAGCACACACACACACACACACACACACCACACACACACACACACACCTATATATATGTATATATGTGTATGTATGTATGTATCTCTCTCTCTCTCTCTATCTATCTATATCCATATATATATAGTATATATATATATATATATATATATATATATATATATATATATATATCATGTTATACATCTACTATATAACTAGCACACACGAAAGAAAAAGAATTCCACACACATGACGAAACATACACTTGTATATATAATCGCGATATAATATATACGAGGTGTTTTGATATATATATATATATATATATATATATATATATATTATATATATATATATATATATATATATATATATATATATATATATTCCGTATGGAGGTGTATATCTTGAATATCTAACGATATAATTTTACTGTCTATAAAGATATAAAGGAACATATAACAATAAACGAGACAGTTTAAAACAATTTTTTCAGTAAACAAGGAATGGAACTACACTTGTGAAACGAATCAATAAGTACAAGGCACCACACTTCCATAAATGGTACTTCTCAAAGAATTATGATTCTTTGGAAAACAATAACGCTCTTATCCGTACATACACAAGAAAATGAGTAAAAACAATGGAAGAAAATAAAATAAATTGAACAAATACATGGCTTCTAACTATTTTGGCAGAAAACTTCAAGGAATTTACTTGTAGATGCCAAGAAATCGATAAGTTCGTTGCATTACTTCATGAAATATAGATAGGAATGTCTTCAGTGGTACAATAATGGTGTAAATGAAATATATATATATATATATATAGGTTAGCCGGATCATAGTTTTACTCTCCTTGTAGCCTGCAATATTTTTGAAAATTTATGGTAATCATAATTGATTCGTAGTGCCCAAATTTTTGCGCTACCAATACCTGGAATGTAGATCTGGTATTGCTGCTAGATATGTATAAAAATTGAAACACCATGTTCCTTCAACCTCTTCTCCTCCTCATCATCAACATTCATTATCATCGTCATGATTAACGGAGTATCAATCCTCATTATAGAGGATTGATACCGATACTGTTACCACAGCCGCCGTCGCCACCACAGGAATATCGTCCTCTTTTTGTTCTCTACTTCCTTCGCCTCTTCTTATTGTTCTCATCCTCCTCCACCACTTCCTTCTACTTCACCTTTTCCTTTCTCTCTTTCTTTCTCTACCTCTTTCTTTTGTATTACTACCACTCCTCATTCTCCCTGTTCTCAGTTGCACTTTCTCCTCGTGCGTTATCGCATTCATCATTTCTCTCGCTTGGTCCCATTTCGCATGCCCGATCTATCTATCGTGTCTGCCTATCTGACTCTATGTACATACAAGCAAACACACTTACACACCCACACACGCAGAGAAAACACACACATAAGCACGCACACACACACACGCACACACATACACACACACACATAACATCGCTCTCCATTCGTTAGTATCTTTTCCCGAAGTATAATTGCTTGTCAAAAGTAGTCGAAGCTTTGTGTTCTTGAAATATTGGATACGAATTCCCTCTCAAGTAGAGATGTATGTCTTCTAAGTGCGAAATAAACACAATTATTGATGTTGGAGTTTAGCCCTTGGTCAATTTTCATTGACAGCATACATGATCAAAAACGTAAAGTATAAACACCCGGCGATGCATATACACGAATTACCTAATTTTCTATCTTCAATCGCATTATTTACAGAGACGTATTCGTATACCAAAGTACATAATTTTCAGAGCTGGCTCGGTATTCTGTGGAAAATCTGTAAAGATAAATTTTAAAATGCAAACACCTCATTGCTAACACAGAAGTAAGGCATAATATTGACTCATAAAACCTTATACTTGGAGATACATTAAGGTAGCAAAACCAAACACTGTATTCTTGCTAGCAATTAATATATATTTATATAATCCTTTCTACCAAAGGAACAAGGCCTGAGATTTTTCGGAAGTGAGGTTTACCTATTACATCAGCAGTACTTATTTTATCGACAGAAAGCATAAAAGCTAAAGCCGAAATCGGTGAAATTTAATCTCAAAATGTAAAATGGGAAGTAATGTCTGTAAACATTTTATATAATGTGCTAACGATTCTGCCACCTCGACGGCTTATGTATAAGTGGCATTCCGTTAGCTACGATGACGATGGTTCCAGCTGATCCGTTCAACGGAACAGCCTGCTCGTGAAATTAAAAGGCAAGTAACTGAGCACTTCACAGACACGTGACCGTTAATGTAGCTGTCAAGAGATTCAGCGTGACACACAATATGACAAGAGTGGACTTCTCAAATAGAGGTACTACTCATTTTTGCCAGCTGAGTGAACTGGAGTGAAATAATGTGTCTTGCTCAAGGACAGAACGAGTCGTCGGGAATTGAACTCACGTCCTTACGATCGTGATCGAATACCCTTAACCACTAAGCCACGCGCCTTCACTTTGTCTATAAATATAATATATTAAACTACATATATAAATCACACATACACGCATAGAGAAACACAAATACTCACAGGTAATATTGCATTTTCTCTTTTCTGCAACTGTGTTTTGAAATATAATAATTATTTTTAGGATGTCATATCAGCTCTGCAATACCGCAGTGAGTTTGGTATGATGACACAGTTAAATCAACCTCTTGGCAATCACATACTTCTGAAAATGATCAAACTTGGCGGCATCTTGATTAACGTCCTTTTATCCTAGTCCCGAAGCAATCTCCATCTCGAAAGTGAAATTAGACAGACGGATGTGTACAACTATATATTTAAATATGGCGAAGAAAATTACATTCTTTTTTCAGTAATACATTAAATTCAGTAATACATTAAAGAAAATGTGCCAAATGTTAAGCCAAATGTTACAAGCGCAGCATATTTTCAGTAGAGAGAAATAAATTTTTTAAGCACGGCGACGCTTCGCATTCCTAGTTTGAGCTTACGCTGATGAAAGCAATGGGGTTGCCCAAAATTAAGAACATAATAATGGTTGCATATGAATTTTCTCATTGAATTAACATTTTAAGATTAATTGATTTGACAATCATTCGCTGAATGTAGGATTTGCCAATTAAATATATTTTGCAACACTTACATTTGTTTTTCGTTATATATACCTGTATGTATATGTAAATTCCATACATGAGACCCCAATATTCTCCGTATAGAATACATTTTATAGTGCTCAAGACATTTAAAATTAAGCTGGTATAGAGGTAAATAAGGGTTTAGCGAAATAGACAGATCACTATATAAATTGTTTTAAATACATGAAATACAAAAAGTGTATATATATATATATATATATATATATATATATATATATGGGGGGGGGTATGTGTGTGTATGTGTGTGTGTACGTGTGTGTGTGTGTATAGGGAGAGATTACGAAAAAAAACAAAAGACGAAGACAAGTGGTGTACAAAACAAACAGATGTATTAGTATAACGCTCAGGAATAGAAAAAGTCTTTTACGTTTCGAGCCTACGCTCTTCTACAGAAAGGGACACAGAAAAAAACAAGGAGAGAAACAAAGAGAGAAAAAAATTTATTGTGGCTAACGATCTATAACGGTCCATCATAGACATATTAGAAACAATATGGAGATTTAAAGGAGTGGAGGGGAAGTATTACAAATCCAACCGCAATTTCTATGGGTTCGGCGGTTCATAATAATGTTTTGTAGATTGATTCCATTATAGGATGACACGAGCGTCCGTCATCAGGGAAGATATCTTACATTTGAGATGTTGAAGGAGATAAGTTCAAACATAATTGTATGTATGTATGTATATATATATATATATATATATAAAATATATACTTATTGATAAAAACGGTAAGATGACAAAAGAATATATATATATATATATATATATATATATATATATACTGTCAAAAAAGAGACTGTTATATCCTCGTCACTGATTTTTAAATATCTGAATATCAACTGACGTTACCAATTTATATATTGAGAGAAAATTCCTCAATATATATGGATAAAATGCCCAATATAGTATTCAGCAGATATATATAAGAAAATAGAGACAAATATTATGGATATTTATTTAATTTTATATGTATCATGATGAATATATATCAAATATTGTTTTACAAATAAAATTTAAAGTAACAGAACCAACATCAGAAATAACCAAAAAAGATGTCTACATATGTTTTAATCCGGCTACAAGGTGAACAATCGCTTCGGATCATCATGATTCGAACCATGTCAGACGTACAAGAGCCCCATAATATGTCCGGATTTCTAATATATTAGTGGTAAATAACGAGGAAGATTGATGAGGACCTTATTTCGAATATTCAAATAACGGAAACAATATTTATTAAGAATGGTAGGACGCGGGGGTAGTGAGGGATGTATTATTGAATGAAATCTTACTATAATACTATGATGTATTTGAAAAAATTTACTACTATTGGTGCTAAGGGACATAAAGTAGTCATTTAAGTAGAATAATGGGAATTAACATAATTAATTTGGGAAATAAGATATAAAGTATAAAATATTAAGAAATAGAAGTTTGTTATAATATTTAAAAGTTGTAATTAAGTGAGAAAACTAATTGTATATTGTATAGTAAAATAGTAATTAAGAACGTATATCGTATGAAAGTTACTATAATTAATATTAATATTTAGCATTTCAATAGACTAAGAGATACATCCCATTATTCACAGAAAAAGTATTGGATATATAAAAATTATAGTGTACTTCTAAGAATAATTAAAACATTTTTGATAAAAATTATAAGGTACGATGTAGTTTTACAACACTCGGTACTTATTTCTAAGGTATAATTGTAATTAGGAATAGCAAGTAATCTCCTTTTGTTCATGCGCCTAAATTATTTCTAAGGACATTATTATGATGAAAATTATCATTTGTTTTCCTAGAAAAGTAATCTGTAAAATTTATTGTATATATATATATATATATATATATATATATATATATATATATATATAAAATATATATTAAATATAATATAAATATATATTACATATGTATATATATATACATACATATATATATATAATATATATATATATATATATAGATATATATATATTTGTATATATATATAAGTTCAGCAAAAATTTAGATTCAAATGAATATGGTACTTAATTAGATGCACTAGAATTCTGTATGGTGTTATCCATAAAAATCCATGGGGTGATTATAATTAAAATAAGCAACAAGAATGACTCCGGTAATTTGGTACGGTAGTTTCGTACTACATCATTTTTTAAAATATTGTACGTATTACAACAGTTTTAAAATGCTGAGCACTCATCCGCCAATTATATAGGTTTTCCATTAATACAAAAATGTTCATATCAATTGGCAACATTATAGAGAAGGTAGATATATAAACTAAGATGTGGATTTAAATTTTAAGAACATTTGAGGTAGTGAAGCCCATCAACTGACTGACTAAGATTCAGTTGTTCCAGGCTGATATGAAAATTATTGTATTAATAATTGTATATGTATATATATATATATGTAATCAAAATAATCAAAACAAGAATGACTCCGGTAATTTGGTACGATCGCAACGTACTACATTATTTTATTAAATGTTGTAAGTATTACAACAGTTTTAAAATGCTGAGCACTCATCAGCCAATTTTGGAGTGTGAAATTGTACAGGCAGAAAAGCTTTAATCCATAATATTTAAAATATTCACTTTTGATGCGATAAGGCTTAATTTTTCAGAGACGTAAACACGCATTTGTTGCCCCTTCCCCTATATTTATTGGCCTTAGCAATAGTACACCAGGTTATCTTGAGATTTCTCATGCCTCTCTCTTTCAGTGTCCATACCATATTGTATACAGATGTTGTGTTATTTTTCTTTTTGCTTCTGAATGTAGCCCAATGATGAGTAAATCTTTCATTGAAGGTATTTTCCGTCATTCCGATATATGTCTTTTATACTCCCTTCATATCCGTGATATTGGCCTTGTTCACTCGTTCTTTCTCCAATGCCTGTTGTTCAGGAGACAGATGTCCGGGGAACTACATTTATATGGTCGTTGGGGTGTATTCGTAATATTGTTATTGCTTTTGTGGTTGAATATAATCGACCCTATATTAGGGAGGCCACTGTGGGTAACTGTAACTGTTATGCATATCTGTTACTTTACTCCAAAATCTGACGTGATTTTATTGTTCTTATCCTAGATTCACAAGAACAACAACGTTCCATATGACAGACTTAATAATTGCTAAGAAATATCTCTCATACCATGAAAGTAATGGTAATCTGGTTAATCTACAAATAACAAAATTATATGTATATATGTACATTTATAACGGTTATTGACAATTTTTGTCTTTTTTTCGGCATATTTAGCATTAGAACTTTTCTTCTGCCCTCATTTTGTAAATTATGTATAAATTTAACCTTTAAAGGTATTTTTTGATATGCTGGTCATTGATAAAATTTTTTTTCCCGAAAAAAAAAAATCCTACAGTGGCGCAGGAGTGGCCGTGTGGTAAGTAGCTTGCTTACCAACCACATAGTTCCGGGTTCAGTCCCACTGCGTGGCACCTTGGCCTACTGTCTTCTATTATAGCCTCGTGCCGACCAAAGCCTTGTGAGTGGATTTGGTAGACGGAAACTGAAAGAAGCCCGTCGTATATATGTATATATATATATATATGTGTGCGTGTGTGTTTGTGTGTCTGTGTTTGTCCCCCTAGCATTGCTTGACAACCGATGCTGGTGTGTTTATGCCCCCGTCACTTAGCGGCAAAAGAGACCGATAGAATAAGTACTGGGCTTACAAAGAATAATTCCCGGGGTCGAGTTGCTCGACTAAAGGCGGTGCTCCAGCATGGCCGCAGGCAACTGACTGAAACAAGTAAAAGAGTAAAAGAGAGAGTAAGAGTACACTAGTTATAAATTGAATAGTGTTCACTTCCGTATTCTCTCACTCTGTGAAAGTTTCTAGTTCGAATCACACGTGCCTCGAGATGTCCCGAAGATTTTCTATTTTGGATATATTTGGGGTACTTAGGTCTGCTCAGGACTTAGTGCTTGCTTTTTCCATGGGTATGAGTAAGTATTTCACTTATATCTCACGTATTTATCGCTGAAGAGGGGAAAATTCTTTTGAATTAACCCCGAAATTGGGACCAATGCGGTAATAACGGATTTTTTAGAAATTTCTATGTTTGTTTCGAGACACAAATTATAATGGTTATTGACAAGTTTTGTCTTTTTTTCGGCATATTTGGCATTAGAATTTTTCTTCTGTCCTCATTTTGTAAATTATTTATAAATTTAAACTTTAAAGGTATTTTTTGATATGCTGGCCATTGATGAATTTTTTTTTTCTCGAAAAAAAAAATTATCGTACATTAGTTATGTACATTATACTGTGTATATTATATGATATATATTATATATATACATTATACATACATTATATATTATATTTATGTATGTAAATGTATATATATATTGGAAAATGTGTGAGAATCTTGGTACATGTAATTTCATTTCTTTTTATCTAGTTTCAGCTCACGAGCTGTGGCCATGCTGGGGCACCGCCATTAAAAAATATGGAACGCTTCATAAATTTGCGTATCATCCTTGCGCAGGGGCCATACTAATCTTCTCTGAATCGTTCCAATTTTAGTATATTTATTGCCGAAGCAATGCAGTTAGGTATATTTGAAAAACCAAAAAAGAATGACTTCGGTCGTACTTGTAATAACTATGATTTACTATTTTAGAATATTTTATAATATAAATTTTACACTTTTGCTCGTAGGTCTAGTAAGTCCGTTGTTAACTTAGGTGGGAAGATTTAAATAACAATTCCTTGTTAACTTTTTGGTGAACTGTCTCGCATTCGTTGTCATGTATATAATATAAATACATACATACATACACACACACACACACACACACATATATATATATGCATATAAAAATAGATAAATGGTACAAGACACCAATATTTACTGGAAAATAGCATTTATCTACTTTTATGTGTAAAATTTTACCCTTATGGGCTATCTTTTACTGGAAACTAATACATTCGTATAGCATTATATATATTATATATATATATATATATATATATACATATAATATATATCTATATATATATATATATATATAATATATATATATATATATATATATATATATATATATATATATATTATATATATATATATATGGAGTAATTTTAGAACAGCTACGAATACATTCGTACTTAAGGATACATTACGTTTTTACAGCTTTATGTAACATGCCATATACCCTCAAGCAATTTTTGAGTCTCACTTATAAACTATTCCTGAAAGATTGGTTGATGATATATGACATGTGATAATGTGTCAATTTAATGAATCTTAAGAGACGG